>NC_041373.1:8816316-8948816 GCF_900634415.1 Cottoperca gobio | reverse complement strand
TAAATATGAGTTGTAATTAACTGTTTTTGAATGTGTGAGTTCATAAAAACATGAAAATATTGCAGATGAATAAATCTAGGCTTTACTAACATGAATAACTGTTAGCTAACAGATGTCATCATCATTTTGGGGCTTTTTCCAGCTGTTGTCTCAGAGTATTTGTTCTTCCGGTATGTGTGGCCTGTGCACTCGCGTCTGTTTCATGTCAACCTTCATTAGAAGGACACATCACCCTTCATACATAAAGTATGTACACTCTGTCACAGAAACATATGGCTCTTAATTTATGGATGATGTCATTTTTATGGTGACAGCCCGTTCATCTCCTGTGGCTGGACCTTTATATACCAAAGCTAAATTTGGCAGTTAATGTTGTAGATCTGGCAAGTAAATACTGGAATTCACACCTTGATCAATTAATTCTTTACCTCACAAAATAGTTTCATTACTGAGCGGCAACAAGCTGTGAACATACCCCTCACATATAATCCCTTCAACTCCTCAGGGAGAATATCTAGTTCTTCAGCTGCTGAATGCTCCACGATGATCGCTAGCTAGTTGCTAGCTTTTCCTGTCCGATGTTCGGTGCCGAGCATGTTGCGTACAGCAGCATAAAAGCAACGATGAGAGTGAAGCGACTGAACCAAAACGATAAAGTTGCGATGAAAGCGAAAATATTTGGCTAAAGGAAGCTTTGACGTAAGCATAGTGATGGGATCCACTGTTCGTATGAAAAATGTTAATTATAGCAGCTTTGATTTTACAGTTCCAGGTATAAGCTAAAGTATACTTTTGTGTATTTTTCAAACTGTTTGCTACAGCTGAAAACATTTGAGATATGGAGCGAGATCCCTGCAACATTTAATCTGCAAACAACATTAAAACTCCACTTTTTTTGCCGCGTCATGATGTCAGCCCTGTCCCAACAGGTTGCTAATTACCAAACAGAGGCCTCACTCTCCCAAAGCAGACCTGCACACTCACAACGTCACAGTAGCTAAATGAAAAAAGTGAAAGTTAGTGAAACTTCCCGCTGTGTTCTCGGGGTGGGGGGGGGCATCATGGTTTGTCTGTCATGTGTAACCTGCTCTCTCTCAATAAACTAAGCTCATGGGCAAACATTTACTGTCTGCATGGCTGAACGTGGACAGAGCAAGTAAGCAGGTTTGTGTTTATGTGTGCATGCCCTTGCAAATGTGTGTATGTCCTTGTACTTTTTTGTTCTTTATGTACATTTATTTACAGTATGTGTTTGTGTTGTTCCTGTTTTAGTTATGAATCAGCTCTGTGAGTATTTATGGACAAGCACTTGCACGTGTTTGCTGTTTCTGTGTGTCATGTGTGTCGCTAACACTTCCCAATTAGCCTGTTTGAGGCCAGACAAGCCAACTCTGGTGTCACCCATCTGCACGACCTTTGACCTTGACCTTCTTTAATTTGAACTCCAGGGGTCAAACAGGTAGAGGTAGAGGTTAGAGTGCAGACAGTTTGCTGGTATAATAGGGTTAAAAAGACACCCACTGCCATCCACCTTTTCAGTGAGATAAATCAATAGGAATACTGTGTACCGCCCACCTGTTTCAGAGAGGGAGTGGGAGGGATAAAGGGAGTAAGTGATGGATATAAGAAGGGATTTAATGCAAAAATAAAACATAACTTGGAACAAAAATAGATTTGAATTAAGAGTGTGCTTTATATATTTCTTATTTTTAGAGAGCAGGCTCATCTGTTTACAGTGAGGGGAGGAGAGGCTTCACAAGAGAGATAAGTCACTGCTCTCAGAGAGGGAGGATGGAAATGAGATTGGAGGGTGAAGATGAACAGCAGAGGGTGGATAAGGTGAGCAAAGGAGAGTGATAACTGGGTGAATGCAGAGGAGGATGACTGAGTGAGGAAAATGCTTATTAAAGGGAGGTGGAGAGGTGAGGTGAGCTGTGTTTGTACAAGTCTGTGGCAGAGTTGCTCCGACCATGTCCCTCTGTTTTGGCTGGCAGACGGGTCCTGTCGTGGTGCCGCCTGAAGGATGGCGTGCCACGCAGACGCCTTTATACACACACACAATGTTCTCTTGCAATTCCACTTCCTTTCTTGGCAGCATGGCCTCAGTACTGACAGATTGAGAGCAAACAGGCAGGCAATCAGCTCAGACACCTGAGAGCGCCCTGAGGATCCTCGCTCTCGCTGGCAGGCGGAAGGGACTGCTGGCTACGCTGCAAAACACCAATTAAGCCCTGAAAAAAAAGCTCCATTAAAAGACCAATTAAAGAGCCATTACAGAATATGGAGAAGAGTGTTACCTGTTAACTGTGCAAACTGTGTAGTTTTATTGGACAGCTACATGTTCAGATATCACGTTGAGATGCTGAGGATGTGCTGACAGTGGATACTGACATGACAGAGGTTTATTGTGCAGTTGACCCGTAACTTCACATATCAGTAGATGGCAGGTGAAGATATCAAATCAGAATTGTCAGCAAATGATCTTTTAAAGATAGCTTGCCATTTTGACATAGAACATTTACAGTGGATCACATCCAGGGAATGTAAAGGGGCTGTTTCTTGCACGCTGACAGAAATAAGGGTAAAACAAAAAGGGTTCTTCCTGAAGGGCTGAGGTTCTACCCAGAACCATAGGTTACTGAAGAACCCTTTTTTGAAGAAAGGATTATAGGTGGAGCAATTATAAAAAGGCATTTTTTTAGAGTGGAAGAACCCTATATGGTTCTAATAAGTACCTTTATTTCTAAGAGTGCAGGGCAGTGATGAAGTGAACCGCCACTGAATTCCCTTTCCAGTCTTTAAAACACGGTAGACTTCACAAGGACAAGACAAAGAACGGTTGCTAGAATGAAATTGAAGAATCACTTAGCTATGTGATTACTTTCTATTTCTATCCACTGAAGTGGCAACTCTATGTCTCTAAATCTTTGTGTGTGTGTGTGTGTGTGTGTGTGTGTGTGTGTGTGTGTGTGTGTGTGTGTGTGTGTGTGTGTGTGGGACAGAGACAAGTGTCCTTCTGATTGATATCTCAGCCTCCAGAAGGACCAATCAATACAATCCCTCAGAATTACTGTCACAACGACATGAATGAACACACAAACACACACACACACACGCAGAAAACCTCTGTATGCTACTCATTCCTCCACTGTACTGTTATATTTTTTTTAATTCCATGACAAAATAGACCAAACAATCAGTCAACATCATACTTATCAGTAATAATGACAATGAAATTCAGTTACAGTGATTGCTGAAAAATCATATAACATGCAGTACTCAGGATTCGAACCCTGTTCTCCAGTGTCAAAGTCCTGTGCATTGTATGAAAATGTAACATTTCCTACAACACATCAGGTGTGCTCACTTTCAGTTTCACCTCAAAGTAAAGTAGTTCAAATCATTGCCTTGTTTTGATTGTCTGATCGCTCGTTTCTCAACCTGTCTGACTCTGTTGTCGCGATGTCGCCATGTTTCCAGGTCTCACCAATACATTGTTATCATAACTGATGGAAGTGTTGTCCAAAACTTAGAAATACCCAGAGTAGCTGGTCAAATCACATATCACTATCTGATTGAGCCAACGCTGTTGTAGAAAATATTCACATTTTGTTTCGGTACAATACAGACTGCCTCTTTCTCTCTCTCTCTCTCCTCTTCCTGTTCTCTCTCTCCACCTCTCTGTCCTTTTGAGGGAGGATTTATCCTTGTTACATGGTGGCAGATTGACTTTGGCTGGAAAATAGGTATCATGTATCCTTGGGGTGAGATTTGTCTTCATAGATACGATGTTGAGACACGGAGAAAGAGGGCCAGAGAAACACATAGTGACAGAGAGATGGTCAATAAGTAATAAATAAATAAAGCGAGGACAACAAGACGGAAAGAGAGTTAAGGACTTGGGAAGATAGAAACAGACGGAGAAATAGGACAAAGAAGGACGAGAGACAATGGAGGGAATTTGAAATCAGGAGATAAAAAATGATCTTCAGAATTTGGCTGCCAACTTTGGGCATCCTGGAACGGAGGATAAGTGTAAAGTGATTAAAGTATTGTGTTGCCCCGTGAGGACAGACAGCCATCTTTTCTCCTCTCATATTTTCTTTAATCAGGAAACGTCGTCCCACGCCTGCTCTGGTCTTAATCACATGAGACTGCAGTGAAACAGCTGGAATCAATGTCAGCGCTGCTGGCCTGGGATCTGTGGAGGGATACAGCAAGAAGACAGATGCTGATAACTAATGGTTGTCATTATGGACACACAAACACACACACACACACACACACACACACACACACACACACACACACACACACACACACACACACACACACACACACACACACAGTCTATGTGAGAGTGTTGAGGAACTGAAATTAAAATGTATTTTTGCTGGTAGAACAATACATAAACATCCTTTGTGTTTGTTCCGACTTGTGTATTTATTATGAACAGAATCAAGTTTATTAATTTGCCTTGGTGCACAGCATAAGATAAAAGAAAAAGAAAAACAAGTATTGCAAAAGTCAAGTACCATAAATAGAAAATGTTACAATAAACAAATATGAAAAAGATATAAAAATGATATATATCATTCAAAATCCCTTTGGCATTTTCTAATAATTAAAAAACAAGCTTCGGAACAAAGCCTTTCTTAAAATAGTGTCATGCGGTTCGTTTACTATGTCTCGATAAACTTGTTATTATTTTATATTGATAATATTGTTTATTTGATATTTAATCAGGTGTGGAAGGAACCAATTATATTTAAATGTTACTGTTACAAAGCCCTTTTTGTGTACTTGAATGACTCATTAATTTTGCTTTTACCTAAGATTTATCTTTTATCTTTATTTTGTTATCTTTGCTTAATAAGCTTAATAAGATTTACTGTGATTTACAAGAAGTAAAGTGCATCACAGGCTAAATATATGCACAACTTCGATCAACATTTCATCCTCCCTCGTCACCCTACATGTAGCACATCCATCGCATCGTCATCCTAGGAAATACACAGAATATGTAAAAGCTCAGTCACACACACTCGCGCACACACAAACATTGTCATCTGTGGATACACAGACGGAGCAAGGTCACTGTGGGCATCTGTGTGAGCAGCGGTGTTGAATGAATGTTTGGACTGGAAACTGCACTTGATGCCACTTCAAACAACGCACCAAAAAATGGTCCTCTGTGTTTGGTGAGTGTGTGGCTATTTTTATGCGCTCATTCACTTGTTGTCAGAAGAGCAGCTTTCATTGGCTGAGGACAAAGTGGAGCAGTGACCAACAGGGTGTCTTTGTATACCAACCCCGTCTCGTACAAAATGACGTTACCACACGACTTAACTGCATTCTCAATTACGTTTGAAGAGAAACATATCTTCTCCTGGATTACAGTTTTAAACACCTGGTTAACGTTGTACATTTTAAGAAAACCAAACAAGAATCTGCCCGAGGTGCTTGCAGAAGCTTTTTTAGCATCTTTTGTTTTGCTCACCCGTTTTACCTCTTGAACAAAGTTTCTCGAGGTGGCACATGAAGGCTACTTCCTATCTCTGCAATTTGAAGGCAACGTGTTCAGAATTCCAAACTATTATCAGAGCACGACCTTCTCTGTCATTTTTTGCTCCAACCTTTCATTTCTAATTCTGTCTGAATCTGTCATTGCTAAGGGGAAATTTTATTTTCCACAAAGCAACAGGCAAGTCATGTCTCTGCCAGTCATTGACAAGTGTCGGTGTATTACTCCTCTGTGTCAATCAGATGCTCCCACCAGAACTTTCCTCCTTTTGAGGTTTAGCTTTTTTTTTAAGCTTCAATTTGTTTACGGTTGCATTTATTAATTTATTGTGTTTATTGTGTTGTGTTTTATTGTGTTGGAACTTATAATCTCTGTTTTGACGTTTGTCTCTTAGATCAGTCAAATAAAATCTGCTCTTAAAAAAGTAATTATTTTATTTTATAATATCATGTTTCAGATGGGAGTCTGGCTATTATAGTTCAAGTGGCAGAGTGTGTTTCATCTGATTAAAGCAGAAATACGCTCTCCAACTCCAAGGTCAAACCTCATCCTGACGATTAAAATTCATTTTACAACCACTGATGGCAATGCTAATGACCACATGAGAAGGAAGGCTCCTTAATCACTAGAATTATTCCTCTCATGCTCCCCCCTGTTTCAGGAGACATGGGGCCTCTCCTCATTTGTGTGACGGCTGTGTTGCAGGGGTGTCCCTGCCGGCTGGAGATGACGGCTGCAGAGAGGCAGTGGAGTGACTGACGACTCCGAGATAGTCCGTCTGTCAGACAGAGTGATGGCTCGGAGACACTCGCTGACAGATCAGGCGAGACGAGAAGAAATAAGAGGAGAGCAGTAGGAGGAGGAGGACGAGGGGGGAAGCCTGGCAGCTCTGTCTTTCAATCCAGGGGCATGCGGGTGGTGGAGACAGCAGAAAAAAAAAGGAAGATTCAGGCGGCACCTATAATGATGTTTTCAACAGGGATCAAAGACTGAAAATGTGCTCCATTAGGCTCCATCAAGCTTCTATGCATCCAGAGTTGTTTAATGATATCAAAGTTGGTCTGCAGCCGGTGTGAAAGCTCTCACCCTGGGCAGATATAATGAACGAGAATGAATGTCTCGTAATCAGCCCAGTATCTTAATTAGGATGGGAGGGTTGGTAAAGAGCAGCGCTCCGCTGTGGCTTCAATCAGGCACGTTTTGACTTGTCGGGAGAAAATGTATTAATACCTTTTGATTATAGGTAATTAGTATATTAGTGGTAATCAGCTCATTTTAGCCTGCTAACAAGACAAACTAAGATGGTGCTAAACAGTATACCTTAGTAAGTGTTGTCAGCATGTTAGCATTTAGCTGAATTGCTAAGTATAGACTGACAGAGCATGCTGTGAACTCTTAGTCTTGTTTTAATTGTTGATATTCTCTAAATTGTGGATATAATAATGTCAAAATAGCCTAATGTTGAGCAGGTTGAACAGTAATATTTATGTATAAATACAAGGGCACAGTATAACTGCATAGTACTAGATTTTACATTCATTCTCATCTGTATTTAATTTCTCCATTTATGGTCTGTGCCATTTTTTTGTATCATTCTTCCAAAGATAATTGTGCGTTTCGGTCCAAGTTAAATTGCACAGTGGAAAAGTTAAATCAATTTGCATATCCTAAGCTGCCGAGCAGTCAATCATCCCGGTGTCAGGCAAAGTGCTTCTCCAGGGGTCACACGTGGTTTGCACTCTCAGGTTTTGCCTCCTCCGGGCCCAACACACCCAGGACATGAGCAGCACTGACACATATTACCATAAACCCTCTCTCACCGCTTCTCTCACTCTCCTCCCCTTCACACATTCACTGACAAGTCCTGTTTCCTCCACGTTGAAACTAATTAGCCCGCTTTAGAACCAAACTCGATTACATTTCTCTTCTTCAGTATGAACAAAGAGTATGTTTTGTGTGTTTAGGAGCCGCTGGGTTGAGCTCTTACATCCTGGAGAGTCATAAGCACCAGGGAAGCCTTGATGCTTATGCTGCTTATTTACATTTTCAATTTCATAATTCCGACCTCCGAGTTGTCTGGAACGCAGCATTAAAAAAACATTTCTACCTGTGTATACATGTTGTACACATCTACATAAAGTACATTTTATTGTAACTTTTGATCATGTTCTGCACCAGACCCCTGAGGAAGAGAGAGTTGTCCAATGTGAAGCCTGTCAGTGGAGCTGCAGTCATTTAGAAACAAAGTGATAGCCATGCTTACTAACACTGTCATCACTCTTCAGCAGAATGACAGCAACACATATTGTACTGTATACCCACAGGCTGAGGGGAACAGCGACTCGACACTTTTACTGAAACAGACACAGAGCAGTAAAATGAGACGGAGAAAAAAACAGAAGGATGAAAAGAAAGTTCAAGGACCATTTTGATGGTTTTTTTAATCAGACACCTCTCTTTTGTCTCGCTGCAGCTGCCATCTTTTCTTCTTCTATGTTTGCTTGCGAGTGACTCATCCTACATTCTGTTTCTATCTTTGTCTTTCAGCCTGTAACTGTCTCTTTTCTTGTTGTTCAGTTTATATTGATCCATCCCGCATCACCGTCCCCTCCCCTAATTGGCTTCATGGAATATCCTCCCACAGTGATAATCTCCAATCAACCATCTGCCGTGTCATCTCTGTGCGCCACCGCTCTACCCTTCCCTCTGTCTGTTCGCCAGGTTCCCGCTGATAGTGTCAAAATACAATATTCCCTCAAAACAGCCATTAGACAAAACGTAGTGAGTGAAAACAAAGTCCACAATTAGTCGTGCACTGTCCTTTCTGACACCATATATGAGCCACAGCATCTGTGTGTGTTGTGTGTGTACGAGTGTGTGTGTCCCCGTGCGTGTGTCTGTGCAAAGGCACTCCTGTGACAGACGTGATAGGCCAGGACAGATGGCTTCCTCTCCTAGCAACCTGCCACTACACACACACACACACACACACACACACACACACACACACACACACACACACACACACACACACACACACACACACACACACACACACACACACACACACACACACACACACACACACACGCCTGAAGCGCAGCCTCAGTATTTGGTCGTGGTTGTTGTTGCCTGTTCCAGTACTAGCCTTATTCTGTCGCTCAGAGCAGCAGGAGAGAGCTACATCTGTGACATGTTTTCTTGTGATGTGGGTACAGAAATAGTAGTGAAGGAGCCGGCGTTTGAACCGACCATTCGGCTCTCTGACATCTTTGGGTAAAAATAAGCTGTCTGGGACGCGGTGGGTTCTTTGGTGTTGAGTTTAACATCTGCTTGTCATAACCAGGTGCTTCATCATACCGTGTGGCTGGGAAACCACAGGTGTGTGTGAGACTGGATACAATTTCAATTGACTGTTTTCACTAATGGCATTACAAGAGGTGGAGTTTTGTTTCCCTGATCATTATTGGATTTGTTATCTTCTGAGTGAAACTTTGTCATCTGAGGTTTTCCATGTGCTGGAACAGAAGGAAGTTCAGGTCATGTCAGTATGTCATGAAAAGTTTTTTTTTAAACTCATAAAAAGGTTATAGTATGGTATACAATAAAGAACGTCATAAAAGTCATAACACATTTTTTTTAAAGGTCATTGTACAGTATGTCACAAAAAAGTCATAAAAGTGATAAGAAACAACACTATCACAATGTCATAAATAAAAAAGATAGCTCATCCTGTAGAGCACTGGCACTGACTCCTTACCACAGCGGCCTGTTTGGCAATCTGACCTTTGGCCCTTTGCTGCATGTCTTTCCAGTCTAATCTTTATAACAAAGGCAAAAGACCAAACAAATATTCAAAGAAAAAAAGAAAGTGGAAGAAAGAAATGTCACAAACAATGACCAAAATGTCACAAAAAGTCATAAACATGTCATAATATAGTATACCATAAAAATATCAAATGTCATAACATTCATATTATAGTATGCCATTAAAATTATATAAATATTGACATAATATTATATATATTATATTAATATTACATATTATTATATGTATATAATAAGTTAATTGTAGTAAGCGAGCCATAAAAAGTCATGAAGAAATCATAGTATAGTATAATATGTCAATATGTCATAGAAATGTCAAAGTATAGTATATCATAAAACAAATCTTAAAAAAGTAATTTTATAGTTTGCCACAAATAATGTCAAACATCAACTTTTAGTGTCAATCCCTCAGAGTAGCTATTAGTGGGGGGGAGCATTTCTTGTTTTTAAGCAAATAAAATAATAATCTTAATTGCCAATTCTGTAAAATAAAATTTTAAAGGCTTATATTTCCGTACCAGTAAAGTCTCTTTAGATGGACATTACCACCTCTGATCTTTATTTCGGCATTCTACACTTTTATTGTGTCTTTACTGATAATCTATCATTTGTAATGTAACATTATTTATGATGACCAAGGCTAAATATTCTGGCATGGCATTATTTTCAGGAAAAACACAAGGCTACTATACAGCGGTTGCAGTTATTCATTGTTGCTTTATTGCTGTTAGTAAGGCAGAACTCCGACCTTGTGTGACGGAAAGGTGAAGAAAAAAAAAGTGTTTCCTTTTTAAAGTTGGTCAATGTTGGTGCTACACCTGTTTTTGTAAAAATGCTTTTGAATTACAGAAAAACACGGCTCTACAAATGACATTACACTTGTAAATTACACTAACCCATGGTGTGTGTGTAGTGTGTAACAATGTTTAGTGAGGTGAGCAACAGAGAACAACTCCATCAATGTGAAGTATCTTCATTAAGCGTTTCTGTAAGAAGATAGATGATAGGACTGGACCCCCTTGGTTTAGACACTGCTGCTGGTCGGGTAAAGCCAGCAGGTGGTTGATGGAAACTTTCACTTGAATCTCCCTGGACATCCTGAAGGTCATGGTAGTAGTGGGTTGTGCAATAGTAGGTCTGAAAGATAGAATGACCAAGTTGCAATAAAAAAAATAGGGACAGAAATAGTGACGTTGAAATGGTGCATGTAGGCACCGTGACAGCGTGGGAAAGTGGAGGTGACAATGAAAATTAGAACAGGATGAAATAGCAGAAGTTCAACCACAGAGTAATAAGGCCGAACACAAAAGACGATTGTTTTTTGATGGGCATACATTTAGCCATTTTTGCCTTTTTAAAACTCCCTGCATGAAAAATGGTGGGATGCCTTCCACTATGGGGAACCTTTTTACGATGATGTTAGTGCGCCAACATATATGTGTGTATATATATATATATATATATATGTAGAAATTCTGAGATTGTGTCTGTGAAAAAAGAACATTTAATATTTGATCAAATTGTAATATCTTTTCTTTCATTTATTCACCAGTGTTACACACATGTGTGGTCCTTGATCAAATGAAGCACTTGTCACTGTTGTTTAAAAATCTGTCAGTAGTAGGCTACCTAATTAAATTAAATGAGCCGTGTTTGAGCCCAACTACCCCGTACTTGTGACAAGTCTGTAAAATATGGAGATGGCATTAAAGGTTCAATGTGTAAGATATGCCATCATTTAAACTTAAAACATCAAAGCAATCAACTAACATTATGATCACAGTGTGAAGAGGTAACAGTGTTAATGTTATGTCAAAGATGTCTTTGTGTTGCAGAGATATCTACTGAAGTTAGCGTCTGACTGACAGTTCCGCTCCGTCCAGCCTGCAATACCACTTGTTCCTCTAGAGGCGATAGCGAGTCACTGTAGCTGCAGTCTGCCCTCAGTACAGAGGGAGAAGAAGTACAGCTGCCTGACTCGCTTGTAAATATTATAGCCATGTTCTGTGTCTTATATAGTTTCTTTTATAGTTTGTATATTTCATTACATTCAAAGTGGCAGAAACAAGAAAACCACCCGCACCACTTCGCTTCGTCCTCACAGCTGCCAGGAGGCTGTTTCACTGAGTGTAAAGCTGTCGGCAGCCCCGGGAAACGACGTAGCTTCAGTTAGCAGTTAGCTGGAGTTCTGCCACAGCACCAGGGAACTGCAAACACCTGTTGCTGCCGTTACACAGGTCCAGCAGCCCGCTGTGACTGCTGGCGCTGGGCCTTGTTCTGGCTGACTCAAGTCTCTTCGGCGGCTGACTGGGACTCCTTCTGATGGAGGTTCCCTGTGACGTGGGCGGCTGCCAAGTGCCAGCTTTGCCAACCTCTCTCCTCTCCCAGCGGGCTGCACTCCTGGCCACTCGTCGCTTTCTAGTTTCTGCCACTTTGGATTTGGTCCAATAAACAAACTATCGTACCGTTACACGGACTACAGCCCCCGGTTAACATTAGCGCCCCGGTAAACACAGATGGATCAGCTCCACGTGAAGATTATAAGACAGCAGTGTTTATTGACCTCGCTGAGTTTCAACAGTTTGGTCGAATGTTGGTATTCTTGCTCTCTGACTGACTGACTGCATTACACAGGAATAAATGCAATACACAATATATTGAATCGATTAGAATATAATGAATATGCCAAACTACTACAACTAAAATATAAACATTAGAGATTTTGTGGACCCAGTTTAGAGGTGAAATACTGCCCCCTATTTTTTTGGAGCAGATGACTTTGAATTACACATTGACTCTTTAAGGACTGTGAATTGTTCTTGAAGTGCCTTTTTTACGTAATAGACCCAAGAGACAGGCTGTTGATGTCAATTTCCCCTGGCTTCAGGTCCGCACAAGCTCTTCTCTATGAGGTCGAGATCAACACTGGCACAAATGGCAAGAATGGCACACAATGCAGTTGAGTGGATCTGTCAAAGAATTCACTTGTACTTGACAGAGATATCGATTTGGTTTATGCTAATCTAGAAGTCTCTGCTGATGAGAGATGTCATCGACTGGTCACAGAGGTCCAAAAGTGAGAATTTGACTGGCTGCAAAGTCAGCGAGTCTGCAGAGAGGCGGAGAATCAGGGGTCTATCATTTTATATACTTGACAATCAAACCTGTATATTTATAGACAAGAGGCAACACCCAGAGGAAGGATCTATCAACGTGATTGCATTCACTGTGTCTACAGATGTTGTGTTTGTCTGTTTGTGTGTGAAAAGCTGAGTGTGCCATTATATATTGTGGTTTGTCCATATCAGCAGAGCGAGTCAACAAGGTGGATCATTGTTGTCTGTCACTGAAGGATGCTACAGGCTTAGAATAACCAAGGCCACAATAAAAAAATAAAAGTAAATTAGAATCTCAGCGCTATGAAATCCTAATGCAATTACATGCAGTTGTTTCTGCAGAAATCAACAAGAGAATTAAAGTTTAAATGACTAATTTGCAAAGACAAGCAATAAAACAGGCCTCAGCTATGTTCTCTGGGTTTGAGGGCATATAATGCAAAGTTCATCATGCATTATTAATACGTTTTATATTAAAAGTAATATATGCATCTTTGTGCGCCTCCTATTACAGAGTGGAAGCGGAGCTATTGATTAAACACTTTCTGTGTTGTTTGTGCAAAGACAGAGGCAACAGCTACACAAAAGGTGTATTTTCTTGACAGCAGTGTAGCAAGAAAATACGGTAACTTTCAGTATTTACATCTTGTTTCATATGGACCTCCAAAGTTTTAAATATTTAGTAAATAAGAGACATTGTGTGAAATATATAAACAAACCAATAAATTATAAAATTTAAGTAATCATTAAAAGTCAACCTCACTATTATGAAATGTTTCATATTAAAATATTTTTTCATTATTATCATTATCTATAATGGTATTTTTCCCAATGACAATTTTATTTTACATCACTTTTTACTTCATACTCACCTTCACAAGCGATCACAAGCCCTCTGCCTCTTTAAGACATCTCCACAGCTGCTACCAAATTTAGCCAATTAGCTCATGTTACCTAGCTCAACAACAAATGTCAAAGTAATTCTGATTTAACCAATGAAAATGAACATAGTAAACAGAAAACATTACTAACTTTTATTTAGCTTAACAAATCTCTGTATGCTACCCACCTCGCTGTCTATTTAGCTAGCTTCACTTAGCATGTGCAGAGCTAGCGTTAGCGGTGTGTTCACAGAGCTGTGTGCGTTTCTCTTTAGAACTGAAACGCACCCTGTACGAACATCAGAGGCATTAGAGCAGGGGTGTCAAACTCGTTTTAGTTCAGGGGCCACATGCAGCAAAATTTGATCTCAAGTGGGCCGGAGCAGTAAAATCACAGCATAATAACCTGTAAATAACAACAACTCCAAATTCTTCCCTTCGTTTAAGTGCAAGAAAGTACACAAGCCCTCTGAAAATGTTCAAATTTGATCTTTTTACAAAACATTATGAACAACCTGACATTTCTTAAGAAAAAAAAAGGTGCAATTTCAACAATATTAAGCACCAGTTCATCATTTACACATTACAACTTACAGATCACAGTGTATCTACAAAGGCACAAAACATTTCGTCACAGGTATCTTGAACAGTATTTTACTTTATGATCAAAACAACAAATTTTTACATTTTGCAAAGTCATCCCGCGGGCCGGAATGGACCCTCTGGTGGGCCAGTTTTGGCCCCCGGGCCGCATGTTTGACACCCCTGCATTAGAGGCTCAAACAGGGAACCCACGTAAACGCTGTCAAATCTGTCAAATATTTTATATACAGTATTATAGTACACCAAACATTTAAAATCTTTTAATAATCACTGTCATGCTTCTTTTTTCCCAGACGTGCCTTTATAATGCAAGTATGTGCACATTGCTACTTGCCAAAACTTTCAAAAACCCAGTATACATGTATTTACACTCTCAGTCCCTCTCCATATTTCAGTCCCGCCTCAAGACGCACCTCTTCTCAACTATCATTTGCTAGCCCCCTGTTAACCATATTATTATTATTATTATTATTATTATTATTATTATTATTATTATTAATTTATTTTTATCTTTCCCTTTCTTCCCTTGTCCTAACCCCTCCTCCCACTTCGCCTACTATTGCAAAACAGCTTTGAGGTCTCGAAAAGCGCTATATAAATTACATTTATTATTATTATTATTATTATTATTATTATTATTATTACACTGCAGGAGTGGTGTGGAAGCCGCTACTGACGGCAGATAAAATCCTTTCTCATCCGACCTTTTAGATATGGTTTAACAGGTTTAAGCTTCTCACTTCTAGTTACTGTTTTTTGGCCTTACAGGAAGAAAAAAACCTCACCAGACCAAATGTCTTTTCATCCCAGTAGTTTCTTGCCATCCCAGACAAACGTTATTTTCATATAAAACAATTTAGGTCTGATTTAATTAAAGGCACTAATTATCTACCATAATGAGAATATTGAGGCCCGTTAGTCTCTCTTCAATGCTGTTTTCTTATTTAAATATGTTTTTGTTCCACTTGCACAGTGAACCACCGGATCAAGTTAGTCAAGAATAGGTGTGTGTCCCTCTTGTCCACGTGTAAATAATTCCAAAGCCTTATCTCTATAACATCAAATATTTAAGTGGCTCCCAGAGTAATAAAGTTAGGATTGATTAGAGGACGTGCCCCTGCGTTTGGACGCCTGGAGCGGGATGGAACCAATAAGAGAGGTAATTAGAGGAAGAGAAATGGGAGAAAGATTGAGACAGGGGATACACTTCTGTCTATATTTGTGTCTGCATTTGTATTTAACAGATTTAAAGTTAAAGGGCAAGAGCTCAATTCAACTAAATACTATCACAAACCACTTTCATATCAGCAGGGGACAGTAAACCAATTAAATCTATGATATCTGAGAATATCCACTGAGATGTGCAGTCAGGCAGCTGGACATTATTAGGTTTAGTCCATGTGTGTAAGCATGTGTGCAAAGTCACAAACTGGCGCTCTATTTCTTTAATATTGAACTGTACAAAGACTACAAAGGTTTCTACAAAGCACATGCATGCCATCTAGTGTTAAACTCTAGTATTCAAGTTCAGAGAGGCTGCACACGGCAAACTAAAAGTCAGACACAGAGTGTAAGAGAGGGATAGAAAGAGACAGATTGAGGACATATTTGCAAAACGTTTTAGAGACAAGTTACAGTGTAGCACAGCACTCACGGTGAAATGTAGACTCCATCCTAGTATTAGGAGCAGTCAAGAGACACCCACAAAGCAGTGAGACAGAATGAAGCAACACCACATGCAAAAAGGATGTCAATTATTCAACATCCATTCAGTGCATCTAGTGCTTGTAGAGGGAGCGTTGTTTCTACTCACAGAAATTGGTAATTTGGGCTGTCGAATTGCGTAAGAATGTGTTTTATGTGTTATTGTTTGTGTATTGTGTCATTTGTCCCTCAAATCACTCATTTGTGTGCATGAATTAACAGAACATAAACAATTGTCTCGCATAAAATATATGTATGTATGTCTAGTTATTACAAATTCATGCACATGAGTTATTTGTGTGCACAAACTATTTACAAACTTACCCGGACAGCAATGACCTTGTATGGACAGATATACACACGCATTAAAAACTCAAGGTTTTATTGTTCAAAGTTGGTGTCAAAGATTAAGAAAAATCATTTAAAATGATAGAAATGCATGCACTGTAGAAAAGAACATTATCAATGTTGCTGCTTGGGAAAGAAATTCACAATTACTTCAAGCAACTGTGAACAAATGAACAGCAAGGACATCATTATAACGTGTCTTTTGATTTGTTATGTTAGGATACATACCTGTCATTGATTTATAGCATTGTCCTTATCCCTGATTCAAATAAAACATAAACAGTACTAGGATCCCATAATAGCTGAATCACTGAGATGAGCTGCAACTGACTGTATTTGACATTATGCAGGTGGTTGTAAAAATGCCTTCCAACAAACAGAATGAAAGTATAAGATAAAAGTCAACAGGAAGAGACAAGAGACACTTGCTGTTTGAATATGTCCAAGATTATGTTGTGTAAACAGTGTGTAGCAATAATTAGTGGTGTGAATAAAGAGGTCGTAGTAATCCCCCTCAGAGTTTTAAGTGCCAGTTAGGTCAGTGTGCAGTGTTGAAGCTGTCAGAGGAAAGTGTGGAACACGCGAGTCTTCAGACTTTTTGTTCTGGGAACACTCCTCGTAGAGAACTTGATCACCTTGTACAGATTTGAGCAGTTTCCCAATCTGGAGAACGGGGAACCAACGAGCAGTACGTTTGTTCCCATGAAGGCTCCAAAAAGAGGAGGAGCAGCGCTGGAAAACCTCGATGTTGACCGCGTATTGACCCGGAGCCCATTGAGACACACATACTAGAGTCACAGAGGAGGCAAAACCACAGGTGTGCGGAGAAACGCCATGAAAAACAGACTCCCCCGGCCTCACAGATGCACCCCTCTCCCAGACCATGCCAGCCTCCTCTGCCACTCCCATGCCACTGAGGTTGCAGAGCGCCTGCAGGCACACTTCCTCCAGGGCCTCCTTATCAGGGAAGCGGAGCAGGATGGCAACAAGACGAGGAACAGCCCCTCGACGGAGTAATAGATCCTGCAGCTTAGCTGAAGGCATAGAGAGGCACAGAAAATAGTTTTTGAGATTGTTTAGCTTTTTATAATACAATGCTTCACAGCACTGAAAAACCTTGACCTAATGTCAAACAATGTAAAATGGAAATTTTAAATTTAGAGCGGAACGGTCTCATGTAATGGCACAATTCATATTTTTATTGACTTTTCCTTCTATTTTAAATGTGTGTTTATTGTACATATTTCATATTTGTATTGTATTCTTCTTCCATTCTAAATTTATGTTTCTTGTATCTTTTTTTTTTCTTTTTTTTCTTGTGTATTTCTTCGATTTTATAGTTATGTTTCTTGATTTTTGTAATACTTTCTTGTATATTTAATTTCTCTTAATATGTTTACACTAAAGCAAAACATGTGAAAAACTACTTGGCAATAGACCGGATTGTGATTGTGACATTATACATTACCATTAAACCTTTAAATGACATTAACTTACAGCTGTCATACGACATGCGTGAGATGGCTCTTGCAGCGTGAAGCAGCAGTTCTTGGTCTGGACTGGTCAGCACGGACAGCAAAGCCGTAGCCAAACCTGCATCACCGAAACCTTTACAAACCACAGCTGACAGGAAACAAAAAAACAAACAATGAAAGAACGTGAAAAAGTACACTGATTAAAAAATGAAGAAGATCCAGCAGGCTTTAAGGGCAGCCGACAGGAAATGCACCTCAGATAATCGGGGGCTTAAATAAGAAACGATGTATAAATAAATGATAGGCCAGCCTACTGTATATCTGTATAAATAACTTACATTCCTTGGCGAGTTCAGCCACCAGTTTTGCGGTCAGCAGAGTGAGAGGCCCTGTGTTCCTCAGAGACTGGGCCAGGATGGGCAGAATCCCACTGATCACTACCTGCTCAGCAGCGCCTTCTCTGGATGCATGCGGAATTACACATAAAAATACACACAACATATTACAATCACTTTATTTAACAGGCCAAAGCCAATGAAAATATTGGCTTGAAAGATGAAGAATATCAAGTTATGATTTGTTCCTTTAATCTGTTTCAGCTTCATTTTTAACGTGTTCTCTCAAACCCGTCTTTACCTCGTCTGCCTCTCGTTGCTCTCTTGCTAGAAGACACAAATAGAGCGTAACGTCTACTGAGGACTTACAACTGTCCTACACCTGATCCCCTCAGCCTTCACACGTGTGCTTTTTGCTTCAGGTTTTATTGTTCCAAATGGGGAGCTGTTAAGATAAAGCTGCCACAGGAGTGGGAGTCACTATTAAGAACAGTAGTATCGTGTATGGAATGACATAAATATGTAAATTGTATGTGGCAGCAGGACTGTCAGCATTTTCAATTGAAAGACAAAAAAAACATAATTTCTATGACATGTTTTGATGTATTTAGCGGATAGTGTTATAGCTGAATAGTGAGGGATAGCACAGCCTGGAATATATTCCCATTATAAATGAGATATCACAGTGTAAAATAATGTAAAGGACTCACTCCTCTCCTTAATGTTGGTCAGCACTGTGTTCAAATGTGGTTTAAGTTCATCTGCAATCAGTTCCAGACCGAGGACTCTGATAGCGCCTAACGCATTATTTAGGTTGTCTGTGGGGACATGTGGAAACACGGAGACATGTTGAGTCATAAAATGGGGCACAAATAAAAGGCAAGCAGGTATGGAAGCTGTATGCATGGGAACAAAGGACTTCTGAACGGCATTACAGTTGGGTGAGAGAGAAGCATAAATCATGAAAACATACAAATGAGAAAATACTGGGAGAATAAAAGCAGTACAATTAGGAGTCTCCATTAAAACAGGAGTAAAGAATCCTGCAAATAATGTGACTGGTGTTGCAAAGATGCACTTATTCTCTACACATGTCCGCCTCTGCTCGTTCTGCTTTATATCCAATGAGTTGTTTTTAAATGTGTGTCGGTCTCTGTGGCAGTTTGAACAAGACTAAAATGTACAGCCACACAAGCAGTTCTGTGAGACTAAATGCTAACATGGGCATGCTTCCACGCTCACAATGCTAACATGTTGATGTTTAGCAGGTACAATGCTGATGTGTTAGCATGCTAACATTTGCTAAAGAGCACTAGACAAAGTACAGCAGTGGTTGGTGAGAATTTCATTAGTTTTGCAGGTATTTGTTCATAAACCAAAGTACTTATTAATAATAGTAATAATAATAATAATGGACTTTTAAAAGCAGGATGCAAAGCAATGTAACACCATAAAGTTATGATAACAGTGAGACCAAACAACAACAAGACAAAATGAAGGTAAAGACAAAGGTTGCAAAGACATAGTGGAGAAAAGACGAACGACGATGAAAGATAAAAGCCTCATCTCTTCAGGCAGTTCCAGAGCCGAGGGGCCCTGATGGAAAAACCACCGTCACCTTTAGATCTAAGTCTTGACTTTGAGCGTCCAGAAAGGCACCACCTGAGGATCTAAGGCTGCGAGCTGGCTCATTGGGGAGTCAACCTTTCCAGTGTACCTTTGGGCCAGACCAAGACGTGCTTGAAAAGTAATCGGTGAAATCTTAAAATCTATTCTAAATCAAACAGGGAGCCAATGGAGAGAAGCTGGTGGGATGTGATGTCTGATCACGCCAGAAAGGAGGTTATAGCAGTCAAGACTTAAGAAGATAAATAAATGCATGAATTACTTTTCTATCAATCATTTTGACTGGTCCATCAATTTATGGGCAGCGACACATAGCGATAAGTAGTTTCAATTATTGTATTTTCAGCCAACAAACATCCAACCATCAACTGAACACACAAGCGTGTGGAGGCATATTTTGGGGCTTAAAGGTCTTTATTAGTGTTAGGGCTGTGATTAATGTCTATTTTAATGAGCAATTCATCTGACGATTATATTCTAGATAAATCAAATAATTGTTTGCTCTGTAAAATGTCAGAAAATAGTGGAAAATTAATGAGGAAGATATCAAATAATGGATAAACCTGGAAGAGAATACATTTCTTTCTAAAGTCTTTACGTTTTCTTTTGTAATATGTTGTGTTTCTGCAGCTCAGAAAGCAACTGCCCCAATAACAGAATCCAATGCAAAGTTCTGAACACTATCAGAAACTGCAAAAGTTATGTTTATTATGTGTTGTTCTTCATGTAATATATCATTTTAAAGCTCTTTGCTCTTTATGTCTTTAATACTGCCTCTTTGTCATAGCATAATATAGTAAACTACTATTGCAACGCTATCATACATTTTCCAACACTAGGGACATAGACCTTCGAAAAAGACACGATCCCTCCAAATTTGCACAATGGCCACATTTTTTTTTGGGGGTGGGGGGGGGGGGTGTGGCTTATGGACTATAACTTGTGCTCACCGGCCAACAGTATTTAGGTCCGGTTGGTCCCATGTGCGCACGTGAAGTGTGAGCATTACTGACACAAGTGTGTAGCTTCTGTGAATGAATAAAAAGTATTACAAAGACAATAATGTCAAAGCCAGTATCAAGATCCCACATCTACATCCCACCGTAAAACATCCATCATGTTCCACTCACCGTCTGGTGTGTAGGGTTGCAGTCGACTGGATCTACGTTTATCCCTGTGGGGACTTGGGCACGTGTACATGGGTGGCACATTAGGGTGTTACAAGAAGTAAGTGCATCACAGGCTAATATATGCACAACTTTCGAATCAACTTTCATCTCCCTCGTCACCACCCTACCTGTAGCACCTCCATCGCATCGTCATCCTAGGAAATACACATAAAAATGTAAAAGCTCAGTCCACACACAACTCCGCACACACACCATGTCATCTGTGGATCACAGACGGAGCAATGCACTGTGGGGCATCTGTGGTGAGCAGCGGTGTTAATGAATGTTTGGACTTGAAAAACTGCAACTTGATTCCACTCTCAAACAACGCACCAAAAAATGGTCCTCTGTGTTTTGGTGATGTGTGGCTATTTTTATGCGCTCTTCATTGTTTTTGTCAGAAGAGCAGCTTTTCATTGGCTGACCAAAAGTGGACATTGACCCAACAGGGTGTCCTTTGTCTACCACCCCCGTCTCGTACAAAATGACGTTACCACAGGCACGGACTTAACTACTACTTGTCAATTTCCTCAATTACCGTTTTTGAAGAGAAACATATCTTTCCTGGATTCATTTTTAAAACATCCTGGTTACGTTGTTAACATTTTTTTAAAGAAACCAAACATAAATCTGCCCGCGTGCTTGCAAAGCTTTTTTTAGCATCTTTTGTTTTTCGCACCAGTGCCTTTTTATATTACCTCTTGAACCAAGTTTCCTCGAGGTTGAACATGAAGGGCTACTTCCTAGCTTCTCTGCATTTGAAGGCAATCGTTTCAGAAATTTCCAACCTATTTATCAGAGCCACGACCTTCTCTTAATTTTATTTTGCTCCAACCTTTCATTTCTATTCTGTCTGAATCTGTCTTGCTAAGGGGAAATTTTATTTTACACCAAGCCACATGCAAGTCATGTCTCTGCCAGTTCATTGAACAAGTGTCGGTGTCTTTACTTCCTCTGTGTCAATCAGTATGCTCCCACCCAGAACTTCCTCCTTTGGGGTTTACGCTTTTTTTTTACGCTTCAATTTGTTTACGGTTGCCCATTTATTATTTATTGTGTTTATTGTGGTTTGTGTTTTATTGTGTTGGAACTTATAATCTCTTTTTTGACTTTGTCCTCTTAATCAGTCAAATACAATCTGCTCTTGAAAAAAGTAAGTATTTTATTTATAATATCATGTTTTCGATGGATCTGGCTATGATGTTTCAAGTGGCAGAGTGTGTTTCACACTCTGATTAACGCCAGAACTACGCTCTCCAACTCCAAGTCCAACCTCATCCTGCGATTAAAATTCATTTTACAGACCACTGATGGCAATGCTAATGACCACAGAGAAGGAAGGTTCCTTAATCACTAGAATTATTCCTCTCATGCTCCCCCCTGTTCAGGAGACATGGGCCTCTCCTCATTTGTGTGACCAGCTTTGTGTTGCAGTGGTTCCCTGCCGGCGTGGAGTAGACGCCTGCAGAGATGCAGTGGAGTGACTGACGACTCCGAGATATCCTTCTCGTCAGACAGAGTGATGCTGGAGAACCCTCGCTGCACGATCGCAGACTAGAGAAATAAGAGGGATAGCAGTAGAGGAGGAGGACGAGGGGGGAAGCCTGGCAGCAGCCTCGGTTTCAAATCCAGGGCCTCGGGTGGTGTAGGGCCGAGAAAAAAAAGGAAGATTCATGGCGGCACCTATAATAATGTTTTCACCATGGACAAAGCCTGAAATGTCTCCATTAGGCTCCACAATCTTCTATCATCCATAGTTTTTAATATAATCACAGTTGGTTCCTGCAGCCGTTGAAAGCTCTCACCCTGGGCAGATATAATGAACGAGAATGATGTCTCGTAATCATCCCAGTAACTTAATAGGATGAGGAGGGGTTGGTAAGAGCATCGCTCCTCTTGCTTCAATTCAGGCACGTTTTGACTTTCGGAGAAAATGGTATTAATACCTTTTGATGTAGGTAATTATTATATTGTGGTAATCGCTCATTTTAGCCCTGCTAACAAGACACTAAAGATGGTGCTAACAGTATACCTTATTAAGTGTTGTCCGCAATGTTGCATTTAGCTGAATTGCCTTTAAGTTATAGACGACATAGCATGCTGTTGAACTCTTAGTCTTGTTTTTTAATTGTTTATATTCCTAAATTGTGGATAATATAATGTCCAAATATCCCTAATGTTGAGCAGTGTGAAGACAGTAATATTTGAGGTATAAATACAAAAGGCACCGTATAACTGCATAGTAACTAGATTTAAGCCTTCATTCCATCTGTTTTTATTTCTCCATTTAGGTCTGTGCCATTTTTTGGTATCATTCTTCCAAAGATAATTGTGGCGTTTTTTCGGTCCAAGTTAATTGCACAGTGGACAAGTTAAATCAATTTTGCTATCCTAACTGCCGCGCAATCCAATCATCCCGGTGTCAGGCAAAGTGCTTCTCCAGGGGGGTACACGTGGTTTTGCACTCTCAGGTTTGTGCCTCCCCTGGCCCAACACACCCAGACATGAGCAGCACTTACACGTAATTACCATAACCCTATCTCACCACAGCTTCCTCTCACTCTCCCTCCCCTTCAAAACATTCACTGACAAGTTCCTTTTTCCTCCACGTTGAACTAATTAGCCCCTTAAACCAAACTCGATTACCTTTCTCTTCTTCAGTATGACAAAGATATGTTTTGTGTGTTTAGGATCCGCATGTTTGGACTCACATCCTGGAGAGTCATAAGCACCAGGGAAAGCCGTGATGCTTATGCTGCTTTATTACATTTTCAATTTCATAATTTCCGACCGTCCTAGTTGTCTGGAACGCAGCATTAAAAAAAACGCTTTGTCTACCTGTGTATACTGTTGTCACATCTACATAAAGTACCTTTTAATTGTAACTTTTGATCATGTGCTGCACCAGACCCCTGAGGAAAGAGAGTTGTCCAATGTGAAAAGCCTTCAGGTAGGCTTGCAGTCATTAGAAACAAAAGTGATAAGCCATGCTTACTAACACTGTCATCACTCTTCAGCAGAATGACAGCAACACATATTGTACTGTATACCCACAGGCTTTAGGGGAACCGCGACCTCGACACTTTACTGAAACAGACACAGACCGAAATAGACGGAAAACAAAACGAGGATTAAAAGACAGTTCCAGACCATTTTTATGGTTTTTTTAATCATACACCTCTCTTTTGTCTCGCTGCAGCTGCATCTTTTTTTCTTCTTCTATGTTGCTTGCGAGTGACCATCCTACCTCTGTTTTCTATCTTTGGGCTTTCAGCCTGTACTTTCCTCTTTCGTTGTTGTTCAGTTTATATTGATCCATCCCCCCGCATCACCGTCCCCTCCCCTAATTGGCTTCATGGAATATCCTCCCCGTGATAATCTTCCAATCAACACATCTGCCGGTCCACCTTGTGCGCCACCCGCTCTAAATAACCCTTCCCGCTGGTCCTGTTCGCCAGGTTTTCCCGCTGATAGGTCAAAAAACAATATTCCCTCAAAACAAGCCATTAACAAACGTAGTGATTGAAAACAAAGTCCACAATTAGTCGTGCACTGTCCTTTCTGACACCATAGATGAGCCACAGCAATCTGTGTGTGTTGTTGTGTACGATTGTGTGTGTCCCCCTTCGTGTGTCTGTTGCAAAGGCCTCCTGTGACATAACGTGATAGGCCAGGACAGATGGCTTCCTCTCCTACAACTTCCATACAACACACCCACATCACACACACACCCACCAACACACACATCACACACAACATCACACACATACACCCACCCACACAACCACACCCACGCCACACACACAGGCACACCACCCTGAAGCGCAGCCTCAGTATTTTTGGTCGTGGTTGTTGTTGCCTTGTTCCATAACTAGCCTTATTCTGTTCGCCAGATGCAGCAGGAGAGAGCTACATCTGTGACTGGTTTGTCTTGTGATGTGGGTACAGAAATAGTAGTGAAGGAGCCGGCGTTTGAACCGACCATCGCTCTCTGACATCTTTTGGGTGAAAAATAAGCCTTTCTGGGACGCGGTGGGTTCTTTGTGTTGAGTTTAAACATCTGCCTTGTTCCATACCAGGTCTCATATACTACCGTGTGGGCTGGGAAACCACAGTTGTGTGGGGGATACTGGATACAATGTCAATTTGACTGTTTTCACTAATGCATTACAGAGAGGTGGAGTTTCTGTTTCCCTGATCATTATTGGATTTGTTATCTTGTCTTATGAAACTTTGGTCATCTGAGGTTTTCATGTGCTGGAACAGAAGGAAGTTCGGTCATGTCAGTATGTCATGAAAATTTTTTTTTAAACTCATAAAAAGGTTATAGTATGGTATACATAAGGACGTCATAAAAGTCAGTCAAACACACACATTTTTTTTTTAAAGGTCATGTACAGTATGGCCAAAAGTCATAAAAGTGATAAGAAACAACACTTCACACAATGTCCATAAATAAAAAAGATAGCTCTCCTGTAATCATGGCAAACTCTGACTTCCCTTACCACACTCGGCCTGTTTGGCAATCTGACCTTTGGCCCTTTGCTGCATGTCTTTCCAGTCTAACTTTATAACAATGCAAAGACCAAACAAATATTCAAAGAAAAAAAAGAAGGTGGAAGAAAGAAATGTCACAACCATACCAAAATGTCACAAAAAGTCATGAAACATGTCTAAATATAAAAATAAATACCATAAAAATTATCAAATGTCATAACTAACTTCGTATTATAGGTATGCCTTATGATACAAATATTTGACATAATATTAAATATATTATCTTATTCTTAAGCATATTATTATATGTAATATAATAAGTAGTAAGTTTGTAGTAAGCGAGCCATAAAAAGTCATGAAAAATCATAGTAATAGTATAATATTCAATATTCATAGAAATGTCAAAGTATAGTATATATAAAACAAATCTTAAAAAAGTAATTTTATAGTTGGTCCCAAATAATGTCAACATCACCTTGTTAGTGTCATCCCTCAAGAGTAGCTATTAGTGGGGGGTGCATTTCTTTTAAAAAAAATGTGTTTTTAAAGCAAATAAAATAATAATCTTAATTGCCAATTCTGTAAATAAAATTTTTAAAGGCCTTATATTTCCGTCCCGTAAAGTCTCTTTAGATGGACTTTACACCGCTGATCTTTATTTCGGCGTCGATCTACACTTTTATTTGTCTTTACTGATACTCTATCATTTGTAATGTAACATTAATTTATGATGACCAAGGCGAATATTCTGCATTGCATTATGTTTCAGGAAAAACCCCAAAGGCTACTATACAGCGTTGCAGTTTATTCATTGTTGCTTTATTGCTGTTATAGGCAGAACGCCGACCGTTGTGTTTGACGGAAAGGTTAATAAAAAAAAAGTGGTTTCCTTTTTTAAAAGTTAGGTCAAATTTTGGGGTGCTACAACACCTGTTTTTTGTAAAAAATGCTTTTGAATTACGAAAAACACGGCTCTACCCATGACTTACACTTGTAAATTACAACTAACCCATGGTGTGGGTTGTAGTGTGTAAACAATGTTTTACATGGGTGAGCAACAGAGAAATCACCCTCCATCAATGGGCAGTACTTCATTCAGCGTTCTGTAAAAATAGATGTAGGACTGGAGGGACCCCCTTCGTAGACACTGCTGCTGTCGGGTAAAGCCAGCAGGTGGTTGAGGAAACTTTCACTTGAATATCCCTGGACATCCTGATGTCAGGTTTAGTGGGTTGGTGCAATAGTTAGTCTGAAAGATAGAATGACCAAGTTGCAATAATATGATCCAGAAACACCATCTAGGGACAGAAATAGTGTACGTTGAAATGGTCAGGTAGGCACCGTGACAGCGTGGGAAAGCGGAGGGTGACAATGACAATTAGAAACAGGATGAAATAGCAGAAGTTCAACCACAGAGTAATCAGGGCGCGAACACAAAAGACTATTGTTTTTTGATGGCCCATACATTTAGCCATTTTTTGCCTTTTTAAACTCTCTCAATGGAAAAGTGGTGGGATGCTTCCACTATGGGAACCTTTTTCCGATGATGTTAGTAGCGCCAACATATATGTTTGTATATTTATAATAATATATGTAAGAAATTCTGAGATTTGTCTGTGAACAAAGAACATTTACTATTTGAATCAAATTGTAATTCTCTTTTCTTTCATTTATGTCACCATGTTGACACCACAGGTGTGGTCCTTGATCAAAGGAAGCACTTGTCCACTGTTGTTTAAAATCTGTCAGTAGTAGCTACCTAATTAAATTAAAGAGCCGTGTTTGAGCCCAACTACCCCCCGTACTTGTGACAAGTCTGTACCATATGGAAATGGCATTAAAGGTTCAATTGTTAAGATAAGCCATCATTTAACTTAAAACATCAGCAATCAAATAACATTATTATCAACAGTGTGAAGAGTACCAGTGTTAAGGTTATGTCAAGATGTCTTTGTGTTGCAGAGATTCTTACTGAAGTTTAGCGTCTGAAACTACAGTTTCCACTCCGTCCAGCCTGCAATACCACTTGTTCCTCTAAGCCGATAGCGAGTCACTGTAGCATGCAGTCTCCCTCAGTACAGAAGGGAGAAGATTACAGCTGCCTGACTCGCGTTGTTAAATATTATAGCCAATGTTCTGTGTCTTATATAAGTTTCTTTTATGTTTGTATATTTCATTACATTCAACGTGGCAGAAACAAGAAAACCACCCTGCACCACTTCGCATTCGCCTCACAGCTGCCAAACTCCGAGGCTGTTTTACTGAGTTTAAAAAGCTGTCGGCAAGCCCGAAACGACGGAGCTTCCGTTACGTTTGCTGGATTTCTCCCCAAGCACCAGGGAATGCAAACACCTGTTTGCTGCCGTTACACAGGTCCAGCAGCCCGCTTGACTGCTGGCGCGGGCCCTTGTGCTGTCTGACTCAATCTCTTCGGCGTCGTGACGGGACTCCTTCTGATGGAGGTTTCCCTGTGACTGGGCGGCTGCCAGTGCCAGCTTTGCCAACCTCTCTCCTCCCAGGCGTGCCTGCACGCCTGGACTCGTCGCTTGTCTAGTTTCTCCACTTTTTGGATTTGTTCCAATAACAACTATCTACCGGTACACGGCCTACAGCCCCCGTTAACATTATGGCCGCCCCGGTAAAACAACAGATGGATCAGCTCCACGTGAAGATTATAAGACAGCAGTGTTTATTGACCCCTCGCTGAGTTTTCACAACAGTTTGGTCGAATGTTTGGTATTCTTGCTCTCGACTGACTGCTGCATTACACAGAATCACTGCAATACACATATTTGAATGCGATTAGAATAATAATGAATATGCCAAATCTACCACTAAAATATCAAACATTAGAGATTTTGTGGACCCAGTTAAGAGGTGAATACTGCCCCCCCCTTATTGTTTTTGTAGCGATGACTTTGAATTACACCTTGACTCTTAAGACTTGAATTGTTCTTGGAAGTGCCTTTTTTACGTAATAGAGCCAAAGACAGGCTGTTGATGTCCAATTTCCCCTGGCTCAGGTCCGCACAAGCTCTTCCTATGAGGTCGAGATCAACACAAATACAAAATGGCAGAATAGCACACCATGCAGTTGATGGATCTGTCAAGAATTCACTTGTACTTAACGAGATATCGATTGGTTTCTGCTAATCCAGAAGTCTCTTCTGATGAGAGATGGTCAGCCGACTGGTCACAGAGGTCCAAATAGAAATTTGACTGGCTGCACAGTATCCGCGAGTCTGCAGCAGGCGGAGAAGCAGGGTCTATCATTTTATCGTACTTGACAATCAAACCTGTAATTTAATAACAAGAGGCAACACCCAGAGGAAGGAATCTATCAACTTTATTTGCATTCACTGTGTCTCAGATGTTGTGTTGTCTGTTTTGTGTGGGAAAAGCCTGAGTGTGCCATTATAATATTGTGGGTTTGTCCATATCAGAAGACGAGTCAACAAGGTGGATCATTGTTGTCTGTCACTGAAAGATGCTACAGGCTTGAATACCCAAGCCACAATAAAAAATAAAAGTATTATAATCTCAGCGCTATGAAAATCCAAATGCAATTACATGCAGTTGTTTTCTGCAGAAAATCAACAATAGAATCAAAGTTAATGACATTTGCAAAAAGACAAGCAATAAAACAGGCCCTCAGCGATGTTCTCTGGTTTTGAGGGCTATAATGCAAAGTTTCATCATGCATTATAATACGTTTTATATTAAATAATCTATTCATCTTTGTGGCGCCTCCTATTACATAGTGGAGCGTAGCTATTTTTAAACACTTTCTGTGTTGTTTGTGCAAATACAGAGGCAACAGCTACCAAAAGGTGTATTTTTCTTGACATCATTGTAGCAGAAAATACGTCCTTTCAGTATTTACATCTTGTTTCATATGGACCTCCAAATTTTAAATATTTTTAGTAAATAAGAAGACATTGTGTGAAATCTATAAACAAACCAATAATTATAAATTTAAGTAAATCTTAAAGTCAACCTCACTATATGAAGTGTTTCATATTAAAATATTTTTTTCATTATTATCATTATCTATACATGGTATTTTTTCCCAATGACAATTTTATGTTTACCTCACTTTTACTTCATACTCAACCTTCACAGCGATCCAGCCCCTTCCTCTTTAAACAATCTCCACAGCGTGCTACCAAATTTAGCCAATTAGCCTCTGTTACCTAGCTCAACAACAACTGTCAAAAGTAATTCTGAGTAACCATGAAAGAACATAGTAAACAGAACCTTACTACAGGTTTTATTTAGCTACAAATCTCTGTATTGCTACCCACTCCTCGCTTCTATTTAGCTGATAGCTTCACTTTAGCATGTGCAGAGCTAGCGTTAGCGGTGTGGGTTCACAGAGCTGTGTGCGTTTCTTTCTCTTAACTGAAACGCACCCTGTACGAACTCAGGGCATTGAGCAGGGGTTGTCAAACTCGTTTTTAGTTCGGGGCCACTGCAGCAAAATTTGATCCTCAGTGGGCCGAGCAGTAAAATCACAGCAATAATAACCCTGTAAATAACAACAACCCAAATTCTTCCCTTCGTTTCAGTGCAAGAAAGTACACAGCCCTCTGAAAATGTTCAAATTTGATCTTTTTACCGTAAACCTTCGAACAACCTGAACCATTTTCCTAAGAAAAAAAAGGTCATTTTCAACAGTATTAAGCACCATTTCATCATTTACAAACTTACAACTTACAGATCAAGTGTATCTCAAAGGCACAAACTTTCGTCACAGGTATCTGAACAGTATTTTACTTTTGATCAAACCAACAAATTTTTTACATTTCAAAGTCCTCCCGCGTGCCGAATGGAACCCTCTGGTGGCCAGTTTTTTGGCCCCCGGGCCGCATGTTTGACACCCTTCTTACGAGGCTCAAACAGGAACCCACGTAACGCTGTCAAATCTGTCAAATATTTTATAATACCGTATTATAGTACACGCAAACATTTAAAATCTTTTAATAATCACTTTCATGCTTCTTTTTTCCCAGACCTGCCTTTTATAATGCAAGTAGTTGCACATTGCTACTGCCAAAAACTTTCCAAAACCCAGTATACTGTATTTTTACCCTCTCAATCCCTCTCCCATATTTCAGTCCCACCGCCTCAATACTCCCGCTTCTCACATCATTTGCTCGCCCCCTGTTTAACCATATTATATTAATTATTAATTATTTTAATTATTATTATTATTCTTATTATTATTATTATTATTATTAATTTCTTTTTTCATCTTTCCCTTCCTTCCCTTGTCCAACCCCCCCTCCCCACTTCGCCTACCATTGCAAAACGCTTGATGTCTCGAAAAGCGCTAATAAATTCATTTATTATTATTATTATTATTATTATTATTATTATGAATTATTATGATTATTACAATGCAGCGTTGGTGTGAAAGCCGATACTGACGGCAGATAAAACCTTTCTCATCCGAACCTTTTAGATATGGTTAAAAAACAGGTTTAAAGCTTCTCACATTCTAGTTACTGTTTTTTTGGCCTTACAGGAAGAAAAAAACCATCACCAAACCAAATGTCTTTCCTCCCAGTATTTCTTGCCATCCCGACAAACGTTAATTTTCATATAAAACACTTAGGTCTGATTTTAAATTTAGCACTAATTCTCTACACCATAATGAGAATATTGAGGGCCCGTTAGTCTCTCGTCAATGCTGTTTTCTATTTAAAATGTTTTTGTTCCACTTGCACAGTGAACCACCTTATCAAGTGTCCAAGATAGGTGTGTGCCCTCTTGTCCACGTTAAATACTTCCAACCTAATCTCTATAACATCAAATATTTAAGTGGCTCCCAGAGTAATCAAGGAGATTGAGTAAGGACGTGCCCCTGGCGTTTGGACGCCTGAGCGGGATGAACCACTAAAGAGAGGTAATTAGAGGAAGAGAAATGGGAGAAAGAGTTGAACAGGGATACCTTCTGTCTATATTTGGTCTGCATTTGTATTTTAACGATTTAAATTAAAGGTCAAGAGCTCAATTAAACTATCCTATCACAAACCCACCTCATATCAGCAGGGACAGTAAACAATTAAATCTAATATATCTGATATATCCACTGGATGTGCAGTCAGGCAGCTGACATTATAGGTTTTATCCATGTGTGTAAGCCATGTGTGCAAGTCACAACTGTCGCTCTAATTTCTTAATATTGAAATGGTGAGACCAAGACTCAACGTTTTCTAAAAGCACATGCATTCCATCTAGTGTTAAACTCTGTATTTCCGTTCAGAGAGGCGCCACGGGGCCCAAAAAAAAAACACTAAAAGTCAGACACAGAGTGTAAGAGAGGTATAGAAAACAGATTGAGGACATATTTGCAAAACGTTTTAGAGACAAGTTACAGTGTAGCACGCATCACGGTGAAATGTTAGACTCCAATCCTAGTATTAGGAGCAGTTCCAGAGACACCCACAATCAGGAGCAGAAATGAAGCAACACCACATGCCAAAAGGATGTCATTATTCAACACCCATTCTGTGCATCTAGTGCTTGGTAGATGGGCGTTGGTTCTACTCACAGAAATTGGTAATTGTGCTGTCGCATTGCGTAAGAAGTGTTTTTATGGTGTTAGTTGTTTGGTAATGGTGTCATTTGTCCCTCAAATCACTCATTTGTGTGCATGAATTAACAGAACAAACAATTGTCTCGCATAAATAATATGTATGTATGTCTAGTTATTACAAATTCATGCACAATGAGTTATATTGTTGTGCACACAACTACTTTCACCGAAAACTACCCGACCAGCAATGACCTTGATGGACAATATACAACACGCAATTAAAACCTCAGTTTTTATTGTTCAAAGTGTTCAAAGATTAAGAAACTCATTTAAAATGATAGAATGCATGCACTGTAGAAATAAACTTTCAATGTTGCTGCTTGGTAAATAAATTCACAATTACTATCAAGCAACTGTGAACAATTGGAACAGCAATGACATCATTATAAACGTTTCTTTTGATTTTTTTTTTTTATGTTTAGAATACATACCTTCATTGATATTAGAGCATTGTCCTTATCCCTGATTCAAATAAAACACAAACATTTACTAGGATCCCATAATAGCTAATCACTGAGATGAAGCCGCACTGACTGTCTTTGACATTCTGCAGTGTGGTTGTAAAAATGCCTTCCAACAACAGAATGAAAGTATAAGATAAAAGTCAACAGGCAAGACAATAGACCACTTGCTGTTTGAATATGGCCCAATATTATGTTGTGTACCCATGTGTATCAATATTAGTGGTGTGGATAAAGATGTCGTAGTAAGCCCCCTCAGATTTTAGTGCCAGTTGGTCAGTGTGCAGTGTTGAATCTGTCAAGAAAGTGTGGAACACGCGATCTTCAGACTTTTTGGTTCTGGGAACAACTCCTCGTAGAGACTTGATTCACCTGTCCAAGATTTGAGCAGTTCCCAATCTGAGAAACGGGAAACCAACGAGCAGTACGTTTGTTCCCATAGGCTCCAAAATAGGAGATCAGCGCTGGAAAACCTCGATGTTTTGACCCGCGTATTGACCCGAGCCCATTAGAGACACACCTACTAGAGTCACAGATGAGGCAAAACCACAGGTGTGCGTAGAAACTCCATGAAAAACGACTCCCCCGCCTCACAATGACCCCTCTCCCAGACCTCCAGCCTCCTCTGCCACTCCCATGCACTGAGTTGCAGAGCGCCGCATGGCACACTTCCTCCAGGGCCTCCTTATTCAGGGAAGCGGAGCAGGATGGCAACCCGAACAGGACAGCCCCTCGACGGAGGTAATAGATCCTGCAGCTTAGCGGAAGGCATAGAAGAGGCACCTAAATAGTGATTTTGAGATTGTTTAGCTTTTTATAATACAATGCGTCACAGCACTGAAAAACCTTGACCTAATGTAAACCATGTAAAATGGAAATTTTAAATTTAGAAGCGGAACGTTCCTCATTTATTGCACATTCATATTTTTATTGACTGTTCCTTCTTTCTGAAATGTGTGTTTATTGTACATATTTCAATTTGTATTGTATTCTTCTCCATTCTAAATTTATATTTCTTGTATCTTTTTTTTTCTTTTTTTTTCTTGTGTATTTCTTTCGATTTTATAGTTATGTTTTTTTCTCTTGATTTTTGTAATACTTTCTTGTATATTTAATTTCGCTTAATATGGTTTTATATATGGACAACTAACTAAAGCAAAACATTTGAAAAACTACTTGGCAATAGACCGGATTGTGATTTGGGTTTGACTTATGCCCTGACCATTAACCTTTAATGACATTAACTTACAGCTGTCATACGACATGGTGAGAATGGCTCTTGCAGCGGAAGCCAGCAGTTTCTCTTGGTCTGGACTGGTGCATCACGGGACAGCAAAGCCGTAGCCAAACCATGCATCAACCGGAAACCTTTACAAACCAACAAAGCTTACGGAACAAAAAACAAACAATACAGAACGTGAAACGTACACTGAATTAAAAATGAAGAAGATCCAGCCAGGCTTTAGGGCAGCCGACAGGAAATGCCCCTCAGATCATCTGGGGGCTTAAAAAGAAACGATGTATAAATAAATGATAGGCCAGCCTACTGTATACTTATAATAACTTACATTCCTTGGCGAGTTCCAGCCACCGTTTTTGCGGTCAGCAGAGTGAGAGGCCCCTGTGTTTCCTCAGAGACTGGGTGGGCCAGGATGGGGCAGAACCCCCTGATCACTACCTTCTCAGCAGCTCCTTTCTCCTGGATGCATGCGGAATTACACATAAAAATCCACCCAACAATATGACAATCACTTTATTTAACAGCCAAGCCAATGAAAATATTGGCTTGAAAAGAATGAGAAATCAAGTTATGAATTTGTTTCCTTTAATCTGTTTCAGCTTCATTTTTTACCGTGTTCTCGTTCTCTCAAAACCCGTCTTTACCTCGTCTGCCTCTCGTTGCTCTCCTCTTTCTAGAATACACAATATAGCGTCAGTTGACCCGTAACTTCACATATCAGTAGATGGCAGGTGAAGATATCAAATCAGAATTGTCAGCAAATGATCTTTTAAAGATAGCTTGCCATTTTGACATAGAACATTTACAGTGGATCACATCCAGGGAATGTAAAGGGGCTGTTTCTTGCACGCTGACAGAAATAAGGGTAAAACAAAAAGGGTTCTTCCTGAAGGGCTGAGGTTCTACCCAGAACCATAGGTTACTGAAGAACCCTTTTTTGAAGAAAGGATTATAGGTGGAGCAATTATAAAAAGGCATTTTTTTAGAGTGGAAGAACCCTATATGGTTCTAATAAGTACCTTTATTTCTAAGAGTGCAGGGCAGTGATGAAGTGAACCGCCACTGAATTCCCTTTCCAGTCTTTAAAACACGGTAGACTTCACAAGGACAAGACAAAGAACGGTTGCTAGAATGAAATTGAAGAATCACTTAGCTATGTGATTACTTTCTATTTCTATCCACTGAAGTGGCAACTCTATGTCTCTAAATCTTTGTGTGTGTGTGTGTGTGTGTGTGTGTGTGTGTGTGTGTGTGTGTGTGTGTGTGTGTGTGTGTGTGGGACAGAGACAAGTGTCCTTCTGATTGATATCTCAGCCTCCAGAAGGACCAATCAATACAATCCCTCAGAATTACTGTCACAACGACATGAATGAACACACAAACACAACACACACACGCAGAAAAACCTCTGTATGCTACTCATTCCTCACTGTACTGTTATATTTTTTTTAATTCATGAAAATAGACCAAACAATCAGTCAACATCATACTTATCAGTAATAATGACAATGAAATTCAGTTACAGTGATGCTGAAAAATCATTATAACATGCAGTACTCAGGATTCGAACCCTGTTCTCCAGTGTCAAAGTTCCTGTGCATTGTATGAAAATGTACCATTTCCTACAACACATCAGGTGTGCTCACTTTCAGTTTTCACCTCAAAGTAAAGTAGTTCAAATCATTGCCTTGTTTTGATTGTCTGATCGCTCGTTTCTCAACCTGTCTGACATCTGTTGTCGCGATGGATCAGGCCATGGTTTCCAGGTCTCACAATACATTGTTATCAGAACTGATGGAAGTGTTGTCCAAAACTTAGAAATACCCAGAGTAGGCTGGTCAAATCACATATCACTATCTGATTGAGCCAACGCTGTTGTAGAAAATATTCACATTTTGTTTCGGTAGCAAATACAGACTGCCCTCTTTCTCTCTCTCTCTCATCCTCTTCCTGTTTCTCTCTCTCTCCACCGCTCTGTCCTTTTGAGGGGAGGATTTATCCTTGTTACATGGTGGCAGATTGACTTTGGCTGGAAAATAGGTATCATGTATCCTTGGGGTGAGATTTGTCTTCATAGATACGATGTTGAGACACGGAGAAAGAGGGCCAGAGAAACACATAGTGACAGAGAGATGGTCAATAAGTAATAAATAAATAAAGCGAGGACAACAAGACGGAAAGAGAGTTAAGGACTTGGGAAGATAGAAACAGACGGAGAAATAGGACAAAGAAGGACGAGAGACAATGGAGGGAATTTGAAATCAGGAGATAAAAAATGATCTTCAGAATTTGGCTGCCAACTTTGGGCATCCTGGAACGGAGGATAAGTGTAAAGTGATTAAAGTATTGTGTTGCCCCGTGAGGACAGACAGCCATCTTTTCTCCTCTCATATTTTCTTTAATCAGGAAACGTCGTCCCACGCCTGCTCTGGTCTTAATCACATGAGACTGCAGTGAAACAGCTGGAATCAATGTCAGCGCTGCTGGCCTGGGATCTGTGGAGGGATACAGCAAGAAGACAGATGCTGATAACTAATGGTTGTCATTATGGACACACAAACCACACACACACACACACACACACACACACACACACACACACACACACACACACACACACACACACACACACACACACACACAGTCTATGTGAGAGTGTTGAGGAACTGAAATTAAAATGTATTTTTGCTGGTAGAACAATACATAAACATCCTTTGTGTTTGTTCCGACTTGTGTATTTATTATGAACAGAATCAAGTTTATTAATTTGCCTTGGTGCACAGCATAAGATAAAAGAAAAAGAAAAACAAGTATTGCAAAAGTCAAGTACCATAAATAGAAAATGTTACAATAAACAAATATGAAAAAGATATAAAAATGATATATATCATTCAAAATCCCTTTGGCATTTTCTAATAATTAAAAAACAAGCTTCGGAACAAAGCCTTTCTCAAAATAGTGTCATGCGGTTCGTTTACTATGTCTCGATAAACTTGTTATTATTTTATATTGATAATATTGTTTATTTGATATTTAATCAGGTGTGGAAGGAACCAATTATATTTAAATGTTACTGTTACAAAGCCCTTTTTGTGTACTTGAATGACTCATTAATTTTGCTTTTACCTAAGATTTATCTTTTATCTTTATTTTGTTATCTTTGCTTAATAAGCTTAATAAGATTTACTGTGATTTACAAGAAGTAAAGTGCATCACAGGCTAAATATATGCACAACTTCGATCAACATTTCATCCTCCCTCGTCACCCTACATGTAGCACATCCATCGCATCGTCATCCTAGGAAATACACAGAATATGTAAAAGCTCAGTCACACACACTCGCGCACACACAAACATTGTCATCTGTGGATACACAGACGGAGCAAGGTCACTGTGGGCATCTGTGTGAGCAGCGGTGTTGAATGAATGTTTGGACTGGAAACTGCACTTGATGCCACTTCAAACAACGCACCAAAAAATGGTCCTCTGTGTTTGGTGAGTGTGTGGCTATTTTTATGCGCTCATTCACTTGTTGTCAGAAGAGCAGCTTTCATTGGCTGAGGACAAAGTGGAGCAGTGACCAACAGGGTGTCTTTGTATACCAACCCCGTCTCGTACAAAATGACGTTACCACACGACTTAACTGCATTCTCAATTACGTTTGAAGAGAAACATATCTTCTCCTGGATTACAGTTTTAAACACCTGGTTAACGTTGTACATTTTAAGAAAACCAAACAAGAATCTGCCCGAGGTGCTTGCAGAAGCTTTTTTAGCATCTTTTGTTTTGCTCACCCGTTTTACCTCTTGAACAAAGTTTCTCGAGGTGGCACATGAAGGCTACTTCCTATCTCTGCAATTTGAAGGCAACGTGTTCAGAATTCCAAACTATTATCAGAGCACGACCTTCTCTGTCATTTTTTGCTCCAACCTTTCATTTCTAATTCTGTCTGAATCTGTCATTGCTAAGGGGAAATTTTATTTTCCACAAAGCAACAGGCAAGTCATGTCTCTGCCAGTCATTGACAAGTGTCGGTGTATTACTCCTCTGTGTCAATCAGATGCTCCCACCAGAACTTTCCTCCTTTTGGGGTTTAGCTTTTTTTTTAAGCTTCAATTTGTTTACGGTTGCATTTATTAATTTATTGTGTTTATTGTGTTGTGTTTTATTGTGTTGGAACTTATAATCTCTGTTTTGACGTTTGTCTCTTAGATCAGTCAAATAAAATCTGCTCTTAAAAAGTAATTATTTTATTTTATAATATCATGTTTCAGATGGGAGTCTGGCTATTATAGTTCAAGTGGCAGAGTGTGTTTCATCTGATTAAAGCAGAAATACGCTCTCCAACTCCAAGGTCAAACCTCATCCTGACGATTAAAATTCATTTTACAACCACTGATGGCAATGCTAATGACCACATGAGAAGGAAGGCTCCTTAATCACTAGAATTATTCCTCTCATGCTCCCCCCTGTTTCAGGAGACATGGGGCCTCTCCTCATTTGTGTGACGGCTGTGTTGCAGGGGTGTCCCTGCCGGCTGGAGATGACGGCTGCAGAGAGGCAGTGGAGTGACTGACGACTCCGAGATAGTCCGTCTGTCAGACAGAGTGATGGCTCGGAGACACTCGCTGACAGATCAGGCGAGACGAGAAGAAATAAGAGGAGAGCAGTAGGAGGAGGAGGACGAGGGGGGAAGCCTGGCAGCTCTGTCTTTCAATCCAGGGGCATGCGGGTGGTGGAGGCAGCAGAAAAAAAAAGGAAGATTCAGGCGGCACCTATAATGATGTTTTCAACAGGGATCAAAGACTGAAAATGTGCTCCATTAGGCTCCATCAAGCTTCTATGCATCCAGAGTTGTTTAATGATATCAAAGTTGGTCTGCAGCCGGTGTGAAAGCTCTCACCCTGGGCAGATATAATGAACGAGAATGAATGTCTCGTAATCAGCCCAGTATCTTAATTAGGATGGGAGGGTTGGTAAAGAGCAGCGCTCCGCTGTGGCTTCAATCAGGCACGTTTTGACTTGTCGGGAGAAAATGTATTAATACCTTTTGATTATAGGTAATTAGTATATTAGTGGTAATCAGCTCATTTTAGCCTGCTAACAAGACAAACTAAGATGGTGCTAAACAGTATACCTTAGTAAGTGTTGTCAGCATGTTAGCATTTAGCTGAATTGCTAAGTATAGACTGACAGAGCATGCTGTGAACTCTTAGTCTTGTTTTAATTGTTGATATTCTCTAAATTGTGGATATAATAATGTCAAAATAGCCTAATGTTGAGCAGGTTGAACAGTAATATTTATGTATAAATACAAGGGCACAGTATAACTGCATAGTACTAGATTTTACATTCATTCTCATCTGTATTTAATTTCTCCATTTATGGTCTGTGCCATTTTTTTGTATCATTCTTCCAAAGATAATTGTGCGTTTCGGTCCAAGTTAAATTGCACAGTGGAAAAGTTAAATCAATTTGCATATCCTAAGCTGCCGAGCAGTCAATCATCCCGGTGTCAGGCAAAGTGCTTCTCCAGGGGTCACACGTGGTTTGCACTCTCAGGTTTTGCCTCCTCCGGGCCCAACACACCCAGGACATGAGCAGCACTGACACGTATTACCATAAACCCTCTCTCACCGCTTCTCTCACTCTCCTCCCCTTCACACATTCACTGACAAGTCCTGTTTCCTCCACGTTGAAACTAATTAGCCCGCTTTAGAACCAAACTCGATTACATTTCTCTTCTTCAGTATGAACAAAGAGTATGTTTTGTGTGTTTAGGAGCCGCTGGGTTGAGCTCTTACATCCTGGAGAGTCATAAGCACCAGGGAAGCCTTGATGCTTATGCTGCTTATTTACATTTTCAATTTCATAATTCCGACCTCCGAGTTGTCTGGAACGCAGCATTAAAAAAACATTTCTACCTGTGTATACATGTTGTACACATCTACATAAAGTACATTTTATTGTAACTTTTGATCATGTTCTGCACCAGACCCCTGAGGAAGAGAGAGTTGTCCAATGTGAAGCCTGTCAGTGGAGCTGCAGTCATTTAGAAACAAAGTGATAGCCATGCTTACTAACACTGTCATCACTCTTCAGCAGAATGACAGCAACACATATTGTACTGTATACCCACAGGCTGAGGGGAACAGCGACTCGACACTTTTACTGAAACAGACACAGAGCAGTAAAATGAGACGGAGAAAAAAACAGAAGGATGAAAAGAAAGTTCAAGGACCATTTTGATGGTTTTTTTAATCAGACACCTCTCTTTTGTCTCGCTGCAGCTGCCATCTTTTCTTCTTCTATGTTTGCTTGCGAGTGACTCATCCTACATTCTGTTTCTATCTTTGTCTTTCAGCCTGTAACTGTCTCTTTTCTTGTTGTTCAGTTTATATTGATCCATCCCGCATCACCGTCCCCTCCCCTAATTGGCTTCATGGAATATCCTCCCACGGTGATAATCTCCAATCAACCATCTGCCGTGTCATCTCTGTGCGCCACCGCTCTACCCTTCCCTCTGTCTGTTCGCCAGGTTCCCGCTGATAGTGTCAAAATACAATATTCCCTCAAAACAGCCATTAGACAAAACGTAGTGAGTGAAAACAAAGTCCACAATTAGTCGTGCACTGTCCTTTCTGACACCATATATGAGCCACAGCATCTGTGTGTGTTGTGTGTACGAGTGTGTGTGTCCCCGTGCGTGTGTCTGTGCAAAGGCACTCCTGTGACAGACGTGATAGGCCAGGACAGATGGCTTCCTCTCCTAGCAACCTGCCACTACACACACACACACACACACACACACACACACACACACACACACACACACACACACACACACACACACACACACACACACACACACACACACACACACACACACACACACACGCCTGAAGCGCAGCCTCAGTATTTGGTCGTGGTTGTTGTTGCCTGTTCCAGTACTAGCCTTATTCTGTCGCTCAGAGCAGCAGGAGAGAGCTACATCTGTGACATGTTTTCTTGTGATGTGGGTACAGAAATAGTAGTGAAGGAGCCGGCGTTTGAACCGACCATTCGGCTCTCTGACATCTTTGGGTAAAAATAAGCTGTCTGGGACGCGGTGGGTTCTTTGGTGTTGAGTTTAACATCTGCTTGTCATAACCAGGTGCTTCATCATACCGTGTGGCTGGGAAACCACAGGTGTGTGTGAGACTGGATACAATTTCAATTGACTGTTTTCACTAATGGCATTACAAGAGGTGGAGTTTTGTTTCCCTGATCATTATTGGATTTGTTATCTTCTGAGTGAAACTTTGTCATCTGAGGTTTTCCATGTGCTGGAACAGAAGGAAGTTCAGGTCATGTCAGTATGTCATGAAAAGTTTTTTTTTAAACTCATAAAAAGGTTATAGTATGGTATACAATAAAGAACGTCATAAAAGTCATAACACATTTTTTTTAAAGGTCATTGTACAGTATGTCACAAAAAAGTCATAAAAGTGATAAGAAACAACACTATCACAATGTCATAAATAAAAAAGATAGCTCATCCTGTAGAGCACTGGCACTGACTCCTTACCACAGCGGCCTGTTTGGCAATCTGACCTTTGGCCCTTTGCTGCATGTCTTTCCAGTCTAATCTTTATAACAAAGGCAAAAGACCAAACAAATATTCAAAGAAAAAAAGAAAGTGGAAGAAAGAAATGTCACAAACAATGACCAAAATGTCACAAAAAGTCATAAACATGTCATAATATAGTATACCATAAAAATATCAAATGTCATAACATTCATATTATAGTATGCCATTATGATATAAATATTGACATAATATTATATATATTATATTAATATTACATATTATTATATGTATATAATAAGTAAGTAAGTAATTGTAGTAAGCGAGCCATAAAAAGTCATGAAGAAATCATAGTATAGTATAATATGTCAATATGTCATAGAAATGTCAAAGTATAGTATATCATAAAACAAATCTTAAAAAAGTAATTTTATAGTTTGTCACAAATAATGTCAAACATCAACTTTTAGTGTCAATCCCTCAGAGTAGCTATTAGTGGGGGGGAGCATTTCTTGAAAAAAAATGTTTTTAAGCAAATAAAATAATAATCTTAATTGCCAATTCTGTAAAATAAAATTTTAAAGGCTTATATTTCCGTCCCAGTAAAGTCTCTTTAGATGGACATTACCACCTCTGATCTTTATTTCGGCATTCTACACTTTTATTGTGTCTTTACTGATAATCTATCATTTGTAATGTAACATTATTTATGATGACCAAGGCTAAATATTCTGGCATGGCATTATTTTCAGGAAAAACACAAGGCTACTATACAGCGGTTTGCAGTTATTCATTGTTGCTTTATTGCTGTTAGTAAGGCAGAACTCCGACCTTGTGTGACGGAAAGGTGAAGAAAAAAAAAGTGTTTCCTTTTTAAAGTTGGTCAATGTTGGTGCTACACCTGTTTTTGTAAAAATGCTTTTGAATTACAGAAAAACACGGCTCTACAAATGACATTACACTTGTAAATTACACTAACCCATGGTGTGTGTGTAGTGTGTAACAATGTTTAGTGAGGTGAGCAACAGAGAACAACTCCATCAATGTGAAGTATCTTCATTAAGCGTTTCTGTAAGAAGATAGATGATAGGACTGGACCCCCTTGGTTTAGACACTGCTGCTGGTCGGGTAAAGCCAGCAGGTGGTTGATGGAAACTTTCACTTGAATCTCCCTGGACATCCTGAAGGTCATGGTAGTAGTGGGTTGTGCAATAGTAGGTCTGAAAGATAGAATGACCAAGTTGCAATAATATGATAAAGAACACCATCTAGGGACAGAAATAGTGACGTTGAAATGGTGCATGTAGGCACCGTGACAGCGTGGGAAAGCGGAGGTGACAATGAAAATTAGAACAGGATGAAATAGCAGAAGTTCAACCACAGAGTAATAAGGCCGAACACAAAAGACGATTGTTTTTTGATGGGCATACATTTAGCCATTTTTGCCTTTTTAAAACTCTCTGCATGAAAAATGGTGGGATGCCTTCCACTATGGGGAACCTTTTTCCGATGATGTTAGTGCGCCAACATATATGTGTGTATATATATATATATATATATGTAGAAATTCTGAGATTGTGTCTGTGAAAAAAGAACATTTAATATTTGATCAAATTGTAATATCTTTTCTTTCATTTATTCACCAGTGTTACACACATGTGTGGTCCTTGATCAAATGAAGCACTTGTCACTGTTGTTTAAAAATCTGTCAGTAGTAGGCTACCTAATTAAATTAAATGAGCCGTGTTTGAGCCCAACTACCCCGTACTTGTGACAAGTCTGTAAAATATGGAGATGGCATTAAAGGTTCAATGTGTAAGATATGCCATCATTTAAACTTAAAACATCAAAGCAATCAAATAACATTATGATCACAGTGTGAAGAGGTAACAGTGTTAATGTTATGTCAAAGATGTCTTTGTGTTGCAGAGATATCTACTGAAGTTAGCGTCTGACTGACAGTTCCGCTCCGTCCAGCCTGCAATACCACTTGTTCCTCTAGAGGCGATAGCGAGTCACTGTAGCTGCAGTCTGCCCTCAGTACAGAGGGAGAAGAAGTACAGCTGCCTGACTCGCTTGTAAATATTATAGCCATGTTCTGTGTCTTATATAGTTTCTTTTATAGTTTGTATATTTCATTACATTCAAAGTGGCAGAAACAAGAAAACCACCCGCACCACTTCGCTTCGTCCTCACAGCTGCCAGGAGGCTGTTTCACTGAGTGTAAAGCTGTCGGCAGCCCCGGGAAACGACGTAGCTTCAGTTAGCAGTTAGCTGGAGTTCTGCCACAGCACCAGGGAACTGCAAACACCTGTTGCTGCCGTTACACAGGTCCAGCAGCCCGCTGTGACTGCTGGCGCTGGGCCTTGTTCTGGCTGACTCAAGTCTCTTCGGCGGCTGACTGGGACTCCTTCTGATGGAGGTTCCCTGTGACGTGGGCGGCTGCCAAGTGCCAGCTTTGCCAACCTCTCTCCTCTCCCAGCGGGCTGCACTCCTGGCCACTCGTCGCTTTCTAGTTTCTGCCACTTTGGATTTGGTCCAATAAACAAACTATCGTACCGTTACACGGACTACAGCCCCCGGTTAACATTAGCGCCCCGGTAAACACAGATGGATCAGCTCCACGTGAAGATTATAAGACAGCAGTGTTTATTGACCTCGCTGAGTTTCAACAGTTTGGTCGAATGTTGGTATTCTTGCTCTCTGACTGACTGACTGCATTACACAGGAATAAATGCAATACACAATATATTGAATCGATTAGAATATAATGAATATGCCAAACTACTACAACTAAAATATAAACATTAGAGATTTTGTGGACCCAGTTTAGAGGTGAAATACTGCCCCCTATTTTTTTGGAGCAGATGACTTTGAATTACACATTGACTCTTTAAGGACTGTGAATTGTTCTTGAAGTGCCTTTTTTACGTAATAGAGCCAAGAGACAGGCTGTTGATGTCAATTTCCCCTGGCTTCAGGTCCGCACAAGCTCTTCTCTATGAGGTCGAGATCAACACAAATACAAATGGCAAGAATAGCACACAATGCAGTTGAGTGGATCTGTCAAAGAATTCACTTGTACTTGACAGAGATATCGATTGGTTTATGCTAATCCAGAAGTCTCTGCTGATGAGAGATGTCATCGACTGGTCACAGAGGTCCAAAAGTGAGAATTTGACTGGCTGCAAAGTCAGCGAGTCTGCAGAGAGGCGGAGAATCAGGGGTCTATCATTTTATATACTTGACAATCAAACCTGTATATTTATAGACAAGAGGCAACACCCAGAGGAAGGATCTATCAACGTGATTGCATTCACTGTGTCTACAGATGTTGTGTTTGTCTGTTTGTGTGTGAAAAGCTGAGTGTGCCATTATATATTGTGGTTTGTCCATATCAGAAGAGCGAGTCAACAAGGTGGATCATTGTTGTCTGTCACTGAAGGATGCTACAGGCTTAGAATAACCAAGGCCACAATAAAAAAATAAAAGTAAATTAGAATCTCAGCGCTATGAAATCCTAATGCAATTACATGCAGTTGTTTCTGCAGAAATCAACAAGAGAATTAAAGTTTAAATGACTAATTTGCAAAGACAAGCAATAAAACAGGCCTCAGCTATGTTCTCTGGGTTTGAGGGCATATAATGCAAAGTTCATCATGCATTATTAATACGTTTTATATTAAAAGTAATATATGCATCTTTGTGCGCCTCCTATTACAGAGTGGAAGCGGAGCTATTGATTAAACACTTTCTGTGTTGTTTGTGCAAAGACAGAGGCAACAGCTACACAAAAGGTGTATTTTCTTGACAGCAGTGTAGCAAGAAAATACGGTAACTTTCAGTATTTACATCTTGTTTCATATGGACCTCCAAAGTTTTAAATATTTAGTAAATAAGAGACATTGTGTGAAATATATAAACAAACCAATAAATTATAAAATTTAAGTAATCATTAAAAGTCAACCTCACTATTATGAAGTGTTTCATATTAAAATATTTTTTCATTATTATCATTATCTATAATGGTATTTTTCCCAATGACAATTTTATTTTACATCACTTTTTACTTCATACTCACCTTCACAAGCGATCACAAGCCCTCTGCCTCTTTAAGACATCTCCACAGCTGCTACCAAATTTAGCCAATTAGCTCATGTTACCTAGCTCAACAACAAATGTCAAAGTAATTCTGATATAACCAATGAAAATGAACATAGTAAACAGAAAACATTACTAACTTTTATTTAGCTTAACAAATCTCTGTATGCTACCCACCTCGCTGTCTATTTAGCTAGCTTCACTTAGCATGTGCAGAGCTAGCGTTAGCGGTGTGTTCACAGAGCTGTGTGCGTTTCTCTTTAGAACTGAAACGCACCCTGTACGAACATCAGAGGCATTAGAGCAGGGGTGTCAAACTCGTTTTAGTTCAGGGGCCACATGCAGCAAAATTTGATCTCAAGTGGGCCGGAGCAGTAAAATCACAGCATAATAACCTGTAAATAACAACAACTCCAAATTCTTCCCTTCGTTTAAGTGCAAGAAAGTACACAAGCCCTCTGAAAATGTTCAAATTTGATCTTTTTACAAAACATTATGAACAACCTGACATTTCTTAAGAAAAAAAAAGGTGCAATTTCAACAATATTAAGCACCAGTTCATCATTTACACATTACAACTTACAGATCACAGTGTATCTACAAAGGCACAAAACATTTCGTCACAGGTATCTTGAACAGTATTTTACTTTATGATCAAAACAACAAATTTTTACATTTTGCAAAGTCATCCCGCGGGCCGGAATGGACCCTCTGGTGGGCCAGTTTTGGCCCCCGGGCCGCATGTTTGACACCCCTGCATTAGAGGCTCAAACAGGGAACCCACGTAAACGCTGTCAAATCTGTCAAATATTTTATATACAGTATTATAGTACACCAAACATTTAAAATCTTTTAATAATCACTGTCATGCTTCTTTTTTCCCAGACGTGCCTTTATAATGCAAGTATGTGCACATTGCTACTTGCCAAAACTTTCAAAAACCCAGTATACATGTATTTACACTCTCAGTCCCTCTCCATATTTCAGTCCCGCCTCAAGACGCACCTCTTCTCAACTATCATTTGCTAGCCCCCTGTTAACCATATTATTATTATTATTATTATTATTATTATTATTATTATTATTATTATTATTATTATTATTAATTTATTTTATCTTTCCCTTCCTTCCCTTGTCCTAACCCCTCCTCCCACTTCGCCTACTATTGCAAAACAGCTTTGAGGTCTCGAAAAGCGCTATATAAATTACATTTATTATTATTATTATTATTATTATTATTATTATTATTATTATTATTATTACACTGCAGGAGTGGTGTGGAAGCCGCTACTGACGGCAGATAAAATCCTTTCTCATCCGACCTTTTAGATATGGTTTAACAGGTTTAAGCTTCTCACTTCTAGTTACTGTTTTTTGGCCTTACAGGAAGAAAAAAACCTCACCAGACCAAATGTCTTTTCATCCCAGTAGTTTCTTGCCATCCCAGACAAACGTTATTTTCATATAAAACAATTTAGGTCTGATTTAATTAAAGGCACTAATTATCTACCATAATGAGAATATTGAGGCCCGTTAGTCTCTCTTCAATGCTGTTTTCTTATTTAAATATGTTTTTGTTCCACTTGCACAGTGAACCACCGGATCAAGTTAGTCAAGAATAGGTGTGTGTCCCTCTTGTCCACGTGTAAATAATTCCAAAGCCTTATCTCTATAACATCAAATATTTAAGTGGCTCCCAGAGTAATAAAGTTAGGATTGATTAGAGGACGTGCCCCTGCGTTTGGACGCCTGGAGCGGGATGGAACCAATAAGAGAGGTAATTAGAGGAAGAGAAATGGGAGAAAGATTGAGACAGGGGATACACTTCTGTCTATATTTGTGTCTGCATTTGTATTTAACAGATTTAAAGTTAAAGGGCAAGAGCTCAATTAAACTAAATACTATCACAAACCACTTTCATATCAGCAGGGGACAGTAAACCAATTAAATCTATGATATCTGAGAATATCCACTGAGATGTGCAGTCAGGCAGCTGGACATTATTAGGTTTAGTCCATGTGTGTAAGCATGTGTGCAAAGTCACAAACTGGCGCTCTATTTCTTTAATATTGAACTGTACAAAGACTACAAAGGTTTCTACAAAGCACATGCATGCCATCTAGTGTTAAACTCTAGTATTCAAGTTCAGAGAGGCTGCACACGGCAAACTAAAAGTCAGACACAGAGTGTAAGAGAGGGATAGAAAGAGACAGATTGAGGACATATTTGCAAAACGTTTTAGAGACAAGTTACAGTGTAGCACAGCACTCACGGTGAAATGTAGACTCCATCCTAGTATTAGGAGCAGTCAAGAGACACCCACAAAGCAGTGAGACAGAATGAAGCAACACCACATGCAAAAAGGATGTCAATTATTCAACATCCATTCAGTGCATCTAGTGCTTGTAGAGGGAGCGTTGTTTCTACTCACAGAAATTGGTAATTTGGGCTGTCGAATTGCGTAAGAATGTGTTTTATGTGTTATTGTTTGTGTATTGTGTCATTTGTCCCTCAAATCACTCATTTGTGTGCATGAATTAACAGAACATAAACAATTGTCTCGCATAAAATATATGTATGTATGTCTAGTTATTACAAATTCATGCACATGAGTTATTTGTGTGCACAAACTATTTACAAACTTACCCGGACAGCAATGACCTTGTATGGACAGATATACACACGCATTAAAAACTCAAGGTTTTATTGTTCAAAGTTGGTGTCAAAGATTAAGAAAATCATTTAAAATGATAGAAATGCATGCACTGTAGAAAAGAACATTATCAATGTTGCTGCTTGGGAAATAAATTCACAATTACTTCAAGCAACTGTGAACAAATGAACAGCAAGGACATCATTATAACGTGTCTTTTGATTTGTTATGTTAGGATACATACCTGTCATTGATTTATAGCATTGTCCTTATCCCTGATTCAAATAAAACACAAACAGTACTAGGATCCCATAATAGCTGAATCACTGAGATGAGCTGCAACTGACTGTATTTGACATTATGCAGGTGGTTGTAAAAATGCCTTCCAACAAACAGAATGAAAGTATAAGATAAAAGTCAACAGGAAGAGACAAGAGACACTTGCTGTTTGAATATGTCCAAGATTATGTTGTGTAAACAGTGTGTAGCAATAATTAGTGGTGTGAATAAAGAGGTCGTAGTAATCCCCCTCAGAGTTTTAAGTGCCAGTTAGGTCAGTGTGCAGTGTTGAAGCTGTCAGAGGAAAGTGTGGAACACGCGAGTCTTCAGACTTTTGGTTCTGGGAACACTCCTCGTAGAGAACTTGATCACCTTGTACAGATTTGAGCAGCTTCCCAATCTGGAGAACGGGAACCAACGAGCAGTACGTTTGTTCCCATGAAGGCTCCAAAAAGAGGAGGAGCAGCGCTGGAAAACCTCGATGTTGACCGCGTATTGACCCGGAGCCCATTGAGACACACATACTAGAGTCACAGAGGAGGCAAAACCACAGGTGTGCGGAGAAACGCCATGAAAAACAGACTCCCCCGGCCTCACAGATGCACCCCTCTCCCAGACCATGCCAGCCTCCTCTGCCACTCCCATGCCACTGAGGTTGCAGAGCGCCTGCAGGCACACTTCCTCCAGGGCCTCCTTATCAGGGAAGCGGAGCAGGATGGCAACAAGACGAGGAACAGCCCCTCGACGGAGTAATAGATCCTGCAGCTTAGCTGAAGGCATAGAGAGGCACAGAAAATAGTTTTTGAGATTGTTTAGCTTTTTATAATACAATGCTTCACAGCACTGAAAAACCTTGACCTAATGTCAAACAATGTAAAATGGAAATTTTAAATTTAGAGCGGAACGGTCTCATGTAATGGCACAATTCATATTTTTATTGACTTTTCCTTCTATTTTAAATGTGTGTTTATTGTACATATTTCATATTTGTATTGTATTCTTCTTCCATTCTAAATTTATATTTCTTGTATCTTTTTTTTTTCTTTTTTTCTTGTGTATTTCTTCGATTTTATAGTTATGTTTCTTGATTTTTGTAATACTTTCTTGTATATTTAATTTCTCTTAATATGTTTATATTATGGACAACTACACTAAAGCAAAACATGTGAAAAACTACTTGGCAATAGACCGGATTGTGATTGTGACATTATGCATTACCATTAAACCTTTAAATGACATTAACTTACAGCTGTCATACGACATGCGTGAGATGGCTCTTGCAGCGTGAAGCAGCAGTTCTTGGTCTGGACTGGTCAGCACGGACAGCAAAGCCGTAGCCAAACCTGCATCACCGAAACCTTTACAAACCACAGCTGACAGGAAACAAAAAAACAAACAATGAAAGAACGTGAAAAAGTACACTGATTAAAAAATGAAGAAGATCCAGCAGGCTTTAAGGGCAGCCGACAGGAAATGCACCTCAGATAATCGGGGGCTTAAATAAGAAACGATGTATAAATAAATGATAGGCCAGCCTACTGTATATCTGTATAAATAACTTACATTCCTTGGCGAGTTCAGCCACCAGTTTTGCGGTCAGCAGAGTGAGAGGCCCTGTGTTCCTCAGAGACTGGGCCAGGATGGGCAGAATCCCACTGATCACTACCTGCTCAGCAGCGCCTTTCTCTGGATGCATGCGGAATTACACATAAAAATACACACAACATATTACAATCACTTTATTTAACAGGCCAAAGCCAATGAAAATATTGGCTTGAAAGATGAAGAATATCAAGTTATGATTTGTTCCTTTAATCTGTTTCAGCTTCATTTTTAACGTGTTCTCTCAAACCCGTCTTTACCTCGTCTGCCTCTCGTTGCTCTCTTGCTAGAAGACACAAATAGAGCGTAACGTCTACTGAGGACTTACAACTGTCCTACACCTGATCCCCTCAGCCTTCACACGTGTGCTTTTTGCTTCAGGTTTTATTGTTCCAAATGGGGAGCTGTTAAGATAAAGCTGCCACAGGGAGTGGGAGTCACTATTAAGAACAGTATACGTGTATGGAATGACATAAATATGTAAATTGTATGTGGCAGCAGGACTGTCAGCATTTTCAATTGAAAGACAAAAAAAACATCATTTCTATGACATGTTTTGATGTATTTAGCGGATAGTGTTATAGCTGAATAGTGAGGGATAGCACAGCCTGGAATATATTCCCATTATAAATGAGATATCACAGTGTAAAATAATGTAAAGGAACTCACTCCTCTCCTTAATGTTGGTCAGCACTGTGTTCAAATGTGGTTTAAGTTCATCTGCAATCAGTTCCAGACCGAGGACTCTGATAGCGCCTAACGCATTATTTAGGTTGTCTGTGGGGACATGTGGAAACACGGAGACATGTTAAGTCATAAAATGGGGCACAAATAAAAGGCAAGCAGGTATGGAAGCTGTATGCATGGGAACAAAGGACTTCTGAACGGCATTACAGTTGGGTGAGAGAGAAGCAGGGCTCCTCATAAATCATGAAAACATACAAATGAGAAAATACTGGGAGAATAAAAGCAGTACAATTAGGAGTCTCCATTAAAACAGGAGTAAAGAATCCTGCAAATAATGTGACTGGTGTTGCAAAGATGCACTTATTCTCTACACATGTCCGCCTCTGCTCGTTCTGCTTTATATCCAATGAGTTGTTTTTAAATGTGTGTCGGTCTCTGTGGCAGTTTGAACAAGACTAAAATGTACAGCCACACAAGCAGCTCTGTGAGACTAAATGCTAACATGGGCATGCTTCCACGCTCACAATGCTAACATGTTGATGTTTAGCAGGTACAATGCTGATGTGTTAGCATGCTAACATTTGCTAAAGAGCACTAGACAAAGTACAGCAGTGGTTGGTGAGAATTTCATTAGTTTTGCAGGTATTTGTTCATAAACCAAAGTACTTATTAATAATAGTAATAATAATAATAATGCACTTTTAAAAGCAGGATGCAAAGCAATGTAACACCATAAAGTTATGATAACAGTGAGACCAAACAACAACAAGACAAAATGAAGGTAAAGACAAAGGTTGCAAAGACATAGTGGAGAAAAGACGAATGACGATGAAAGATAAAAGCCTCATCTCTTCAGGCAGTTCCAGAGCCGAGGGGCCCTGATGGAAAAACCACCGTCACCTTTAGATCTAAGTCTTGACTTTGAGCGTCCAGAAAGGCACCACCTGAGGATCTAAGGCTGCGAGCTGGCTCATTGGGGAGTCAACCTTTCCAGTGTACCTTTGGGCCAGACCAAGACGTGCTTGAAAAGTAATCGGTGAAATCTTAAAATCTATTCTAAATCAAACAGGGAGCCAATGGAGAGAAGCTGGTGGGATGTGATGTCTTCTGCAGACAAGCTGCTGCATTCTGAACTAGTTGGAGGCAAGAGAGGGACTTTGATCACGCCAGAAAGGAGGTTATAGCAGTCAAGACTTAAGAAGATAAATAAATGCATGAATTACTTTTCTATCAATCATTTTGACTGGTCCATCAATTTATGGGCAGCGACACATAGCGATAAGTAGTTTCAATTATTGTATTTTCAGCCAACAAACATCCAACCATCAACTGAACACACAAGCGTGTGGAGGCATATTTTGGGGCTTAAAGGTCTTTATTAGTGTTAGGGCTGTGATTAATGTCTATTTTAATGAGCAATTCATCTGACGATTATATTCTAGATAAATCAAATAATTGTTTGCTCTGTAAAATGTCAGAAAATAGTGGAAAATTAATGAGGAAGATATCAAATAATGGATAAACCTGGAAGAGAATACATTTCTTTCTAAAGTCTTTACGTTTTCTTTTGTAATATGTTGTGTTTCTGCAGCTCAGAAAGCAACTGCCCCAATAACAGAATCCAATGCAAAGTTCTGAACACTATCAGAAACTGCAAAAGTTATGTTTATTATGTGTTGTTCTTCATGTAATATATCATTTTAAAGCTCTTTGCTCTTTATGTCTTTAATACTGCCTCTTTGTCATAGCATAATATAGTAAACTACTATTGCAACGCTATCATACATTTTCCAACACTAGGGACATAGACCTTCGAAAAAGACACGATCCCTCCAAATTTGCACAATGGCCACATTTTTTTTTGGGGGTGGGGGGGGGGGGGTGTGGCTTATGGACTATAACTTGTGCTCACCGGCCAACAGTATTTAGGTCCGGTTGGTCCCATGTGCGCACGTGAAGTGTGAGCATTACTGACACAAGTGTGTAGCTTCTGTGAATGAATAAAAAGTATTACAAAGACAATAATGTCAAAGCCAGTATCAAGATCCCACATCTACATCCCACCGTAAAACATCCATCATGTTCCACTCACCGTCTGGTGTGTAGGGTTGCAGTCGACTGGATCTACGTTTATCCCTGTGGGGACTTGGGCACGTGTACATGGGTGGCACATTAGGGTGTCCCATTCTGCTCCGAGCTACAGCTGATGGTGACACTTTGTGCAGAATACACTGCACGTTATTCTTTTGCCATATTTCTTTCTTTTAGTGCCAGTCTTTGGAGGCATTAGCTGTTGCTTTGAGGAAAACCAACTTCAACCTGGACTCCCTCTCGCTTTACTGCTGCACTCCCCGCCCATCACGCACTGCTGTTGTGACTAAAATGGAATAGTTGTCAGTTTACTCGCCTGTCGAGACTTGAGGCTTCCTTGTACTCCAGCTGGCTCTGTCACCTCTTAGGGTTAATATGGAGCAAATCCTCACTAAAGCTGTTTACTCCCCGCCTCCCTGAGGGGGGTGTGTGTGTGTGTGTGTGTGTGTGTGTGTGTGTGTGTGTGTGTGTGTGTGTGTAGGGTTGAGAGCAGTTCAGGTATTAGCACTTGGCTGACTCTGCTGAGTGTATTCTTACCGCCCTAAAATCTCCCACAATGCCTTTTAGCTAGTAGTAAATTGGAACCAAACAACAGAACAGGCAGGTGGACACCTGGCATCTGTTTAGACGGCATTTTATCCCAAAATGTTTAACAGAGCTACAATTCTTCAGCCTGATGTCCCCATATAATTCAGTTATTCTAAATATTTTGACATCATCACAATATGACTGAACCCCTGACTTCTGGATTTAAAATGCTACAATGTTCGAGTCACTTGAGCTCCCAGATTAAATATGACTCAATGACCAACTCCTCTAGGCACACCCTGCTCCATTTATGACATCTATCGCTGGACAATAACAGAATCAAAGTAGTTATAAAAATTAAATATTTATGGTTTACTCAACTCTTGAGGTTCCAGTAAAACAAAAGTTAACAATCTAGTACAGAACGATAGATGTTCAATTGGAAATCTAACCAAAAAATACATCAGGGACACATGAGACATTGAACCACAATCAAAAAATATAATCCAGGTGATATTATCTGTTCTACATTATGGGCTGTACACCTGTGCACAGGCAGGTCTTCTCAGTGTTCAACTTGTATACATTTATACATACATCGGTGGGGATTTTTGTTTGCTGAAAACATAGTATAAAGAAATACTATGTAACAGGATTCAGTTGGAACACACACATACCGAAGCCGATACTAAAGAAAGAGAGGATTCACTTAAAGAAATTGTTCGGCATTTTGGGAAATGTGCTTATTAACTTTCTTGCCAAGTTGTTTTGGCTTTGATTCACCCAGTTCACTTTGGATTTTTACACTGTGATTAACAACGCTCAGTCAGTGCACGTGTGGAGAGAAGATGGAGCTGAGAGGGAGAGCGTTAGAGGAGAAAGAAACTACAGGAAAGTGCAGCTAAATGCTGCAAAACAGATAAGTTCACAATCCATGGACGTGATTAGTGTTATTAAAAATAATACATGCTCCCAGCACTACGTTATATCCCAAATACCCTTCGGGAGTTGATTTTGTTTTTTTAAATAAATAGGTATTGTGTATGTAAGTATGTAGTGCCTCCAGTTACACAGATCTACCAGAGCTTCATGATGCTGTTACATCACACGTCCAATCAGAGCGCTGGGAAAATGCCTGGTGTAAAACAAACACTGCAAGAGTGCTTAACAATTAGACATATGAATCGATTAAGAACGTGCAAATGTACTATTTGAATCTGAAGACACTTAATAACTATTTTGGGTGTTTTTTTACAGCAGTTCCTTTTGTGGTAATAAAAATAAAAGATGTTACTGTCATAAACAGTACACATGGAAAATATTTCAACAAAAACAGTCACTGTTTAAGTGCTGATGTCAGATTTCCAGCCAGAACTATTATCCTCGTCCAGCCCTGGCCAAGAGTTAGACAAGAAGATGAAAACCACTCTCATTTGTGTACGGTAAGTTTTAAGAAGCGGCTTGTTATTTTAGCTAAGCATGGAGACTGGAAACAGGGGGAAGCAGCTAGCCTGGCTCTGTCCAAAGGAAACTAAATCTGCCCAGCAGAACTTCTAAAGCTCACTTATGAACATGTTGTCTCATTTGTTTAATTTGTACAGAAAAACAACCCGTAAGGCCACTGCGCTACACTCGGTTTGTGTGTGCGGACGGAGCCAGGCTAACTGTTTCCAGCTAACTGCCTGCTGGCTCCAGCTACTTATTTACAGCACAGATGTGAGAGTGGTATCGATTTTCTCATCTAACTCCCTGCAAGAAGTGTATTTCCCAAAATGTCCAACTATTCCTTTTAGTTGGATTTCAAGATGTAACGTTATACTTTGATGCCTGTGTTCCATCCCTTTGAGTAGGACTATGATTGGTTCTTTGGACTTGTCATGTGACCAGGTGTCAAACAGTCCCTGTTGCATTGAGTCCACAGGAAACAGTCTCATATCCAACAGAAACCAGGGTGAGGACGTTACTCTCCACGTCATCCGGCTTGCACTGCTCTGCTTGGGTTTCCATAGGAACAGCAGCTGCAGTTTCCTGACTTATCTTCTTCCTGGCTCTGCCTCGCCCCTTGCCTTTTGAAATAACCTTTCCTTGCTCTTTGACCCCTCCAGACACCTTGTGAGGGTTCTCGTTGTCAGTTGGTCTTGTTTTGCGGTGGCGCCTGCGGATACGGCGCATTGGCGGACCAGAGTCAGCTGGGTCTGATGCCGCTGCGCCAGACAGGATCCGAATCTGCTGTTCAATAACCATAATGACCATGTCCAGTGCCGCGTCCAACATTCCCAGACCCAGGCCGTGAGTGACGTTGTCAAACGCGCCACTGTTCACCGGGTCCATGAAACATTTTCTCATATCCTCAAGATGGTTCCTGAGAGAAAAAGAGTGTTATTACTATGATTTCCAAAGGTTTGTGAGGAAAAAAGCCTTGAAGACAACGAGGACATACAGTACATACTTAGTTTCAATAATCTTGGACCAGTGTTGAACTGTGTTCGTCTCGGGGATGAGCTGTTTAGCCATGTTGCTGTAGTCGATGTAGTCATGGGCAAAGTCCTTCATATCGTCACACAAAGCTCTGGTGTCGCCTAAACACATACACAAATGAAAACACAGTTACGTTTTTTTGTACTCTTCTCCACAAATTCAAATATCCCTCTTTACTAACACACATCTCTGTCACCTTCAGTAAGTTTGGAGAAAGAGGAGGATACAGAGGTAGTTGTGCTCGGCGTGAGGCCGAGTACATTGAGTGACTCCAGAAGAGTTTTCTTGCTGGCCGGGCCTCTGCTGACCCGAGTGTACGCTGCCAGGGAGCGCAGGGACATCTTCTCCGGGGACTGCAGGCGCCGTTTAATTTCATCATACGAGATGAGATACTTCCCTAAAATAAGAGCAGGGCAGGAGGAAGTTAATCAGCATGGCAGGGACTCAATAGCATTTAATCAAATCTAAATTACCCGTATCATATATATTAAGGTTTAACTTTCAATTTGAAGTCACAAATGAAATGAAACTGAATTCAGCTGGCCACTTACGAGCCTTAGATCCTTTCATGTTGGGATCCAGGAGTGACGACACCTCTGCAAAAGGCATGTGGGTAGCAGACTCTGAATTTGTGCTCGAGTTTGGTGGCGGGTCCTGATTCTGGGTCACAACCTCAGTCTGGTCTGGGACAGAAACCTGCATCTGGTGCATCTGAATATGAGGCTGTAAGCTGTGCATTTCCATCTGGTTCTGGTCTAGCGGACTCTGGCTTTGTGCTTGAGGGAGGATCAATGTGTTTTCAGATAGACCCTGTAGCCCCATGCCCCCTTGTGCTACACTACCAGTTTGCTCTGAAGCCACCTGAAAGATGCCCATTACTGGTTTTACCACTGTGAAAACCATGTTCCCCTGGGCATCAAGACCCACCACCCGAGTAGATGGGTCCATGTCTGCACTGAAATTTGACCGTTCTAGTTGGGAGGAGGCTCCAGAGGCTTTAATTATCAGATCAGGTCACCTTACAATGTAGTGTTACAGTATACTCCTGTTCTTAAATGGTTATGGTTCAAGTTGACCAGACAAAAAGGGAAACATAAGACGACTCCCACTTTGAAACTGTTAGAGCATTTCACTTTCTTTGTACAGTTTCTTGAAGCGTATTATCTTTCATAGCAACATCACAGCAGAGGTTTCATTCTGAAAAAGAGAAAAGGAAAACTTCATGGTTAGAAAGGTTAAAGATTAGTTTTTTACTTTGTAACTGTAATCTACACATTTAAAGTAACTTGAAAGTTCAAAATCCGTTGACTTTATTATTTTTGGTACTAAATAATATTAATTACTACCATTTACTTAATGCCTTAACGATGCCAACATTCATCCTGCGGGAAAGCCAAACTCTGCATTAGAAGCTATTATAATAATTGTTCGGAAAACTGAAATATATTGACTTATACTAAATATTATTTATTTATTAACTGCTTCTAGCCATGAAAGGCGCTTTACAAATAAAATGTATTGTTATTATTATTTAAGGGGTTAAAAAAAGTATTCACCCTAGGAAAGGGTGGGCAGTTTTATATTTTATACATATATATATAATGTTGATATTTCATTATATGCATTACCAGAATATTTTGAAAATGTAATGAAGAGATATTTTAAAAAAAATGTATTCATCCTCAATTGAATTCACAGCATTGACAGCAAACAGCACTTGGCTGACATGAGCAGGTTCATAATAGCTGACGTTATTGCAAACTGTCCAGAGAGCTGAAGTTTGTTACGCATGTCCTACATAGCAAATGTAGAGTGTTACTGAAAATCTGACATCTTTTAATTTTATTATAGGTTAAGCTACCCAGCAGTATAAAGTGATCAAAATTAGACCCAAGTTTACCAGCTCCAACATCAAGGTGATGACCACATTAATGCATCAATAATTATAATCTAATAATATGATATATAATATTCTGAAATTGGCCATTATGCATAATGAGAACTTTTACTTCTGTTACTTTAAGTATAGTTTGCTTATAATACTTTTGTACTTTTACTTAAGTAAGCGATTGAATGCAGGACTTTTACATTGTGGTATTGCTGCTTTTACGCAAGTCAAATATTTGAATACTTCATCCACAAAATAAATCATCAATTACATTGTACATACTAGGTTCAGGTATCCAAAGTATCATCTTTTCACTTCAGTCATGTTTTTAAACAAAACAAGGCCTATAATGTAAAATGTAAATGTGTATAGGCCTTGAACTACACTGTTGTGCATAAAGTGGGGAATTTAGAAATTAGGAAAGAAATCCTGTCTGAGCACTGAGTTTACATCACTGTGGGTTCGTGGGTACAGTTCAGAAGAAGACTGACAAGTGTTTACGTTAAACCTTACAAAAAGATAAACAAGCAAGTTAGAAGTTCATCGTTTGTGTCAACAATCACTTATGCTGTTTGAGTCTGCTGGTCGTTACAGCTCAGCTGCTGCTGTGAGAAGACACGCTTGTGGTTGGACGAGACGTAGCAAGAGGATAGCTCTCTACTTCGGCCCAAATAACTGTCCTGTCCTGTGTCAGTCCAAGCGTCCACTATATAATTAAACTCATTAACTTTTTTTTTTTTAATGCTGTAGGGATATGTGTTGCGCGCATGAGCAGCGCGCGTGATTGAACTGTGCGAGTCTCGCGCTCATAATCAGCAGCTCTGATGTACAAATAACTATCGAAATACAACACTTAAGACAAGTTTTCCCGCTCCGCCTCTTATTTTAGAAACATTTAATGACCACAGTGGTACATTTTCTAGATATATGAGAAAAAACGTTGACTTTTAAGCAACCAACTACCGACTAAAATTCTATCAACAATTCTACATTTGTCGTAAATAACATTCATCATGGCTGCCATAGGCGACCGATGCTGGGTTTTTCTGAACAGCAGGCCCGAAACGTTGCACAAAACGGGTAAAACTGTTGTTGACGGTTGCAGTTCTGGACGGGGCCGACCGATTTTAACCGCTAACCTTGGATGCAACTAGTGACGGCTGTCCCACTCACCGAACTGCCGTCTGAGTTTTCCTAAAAGGGCACTGATCCTAGAACGGTCCGCGATGAAGCCAGCGACATTTTTACTCCTTCTCTGCTGTAGCTTCGGCGGGTTGCAAATCAGCTGTACGTGCACTACCGCCAGAGAGCTGTAATCTCACCGCTGATTGGTCGATTGACACATCAATCACGCAACATGTGATTTCTCATTGGATAAGAATGCTGTCAGTAGAACAGAGGAGGCGGGATTTCTGATGCAGGCTCATCTAGATACAATGGGATGGAAATCTTTTATATCTTTTTAATCTCATTTTCGGAAGTGTTGTAGGCCAAAAATGTGTTAATATTTATTTTTAAAGTATATAAGCATTTTCAAAGTGATATACTTACTTGTTTTTGACTTAAAAATACGTTGCAATTGGTGTGGGAGACAGTAAGAAGCAGTTTTATGTTATCTGGATCATTGATAACCCCCTCATATATTTAACAAAATAGACTTTTACTCATCAAATGTGTATATGCATTTTTGATTATTATTATTATTATTTGGGCGGGGGTGGATGCCCTTGCCAGACTCGAGGACTCAAAACAATCATTCCAAATGTAATATTAAAATGCTTGAGCAATGATATGCCACAAGTTATTAACATGATGAATTATTACTTGAGGAACATGGGGGTTGATTTATTGTGTCAGTGAGTTTTGACATGACTTATGCCAATTTAATAATTGGAGCTTTCAATGTGTATTCCAGAAAGGTTACTGGTCACATTTAATCTCTAAAATAATGATTATGTAGCCAAGGACAGTGTGTTGTTAAAACAAATCACCCCTTCGACTATTGTGTGACAGCTAAAACCCAGAATCAGGAAACAGAATACATTTTATTATATTTATCCTGATCTGTGTTTTCTGAAGAGTGAATTCTTAAAAGTACATGGGTGTAGTCTAATTATGGGAAATAAAATAGCACAGAAATAAACTTGCTGCTTATGATGCAATGGGTAAAATACTAAAAAAATAAACTTCCAATATCAGCCATAGAAGTCTTTACAAAATAATTATAAATGCTAAATCAAGCAAAGTTAACTACTCAAGTTTCTCTATTGGGAGAAACATGTGTTGTCAGTAGGGTGATGGTCCATCAGATGGCTAACAGTTCAATTGTCTTTTGCCATTGTGCACCATCTAGTGAACGTTTTAGAACATTACACATCCAATCAGTAGAACCCTGTGTGAGTCTCGCACTAAATTTTAATTTCCATGACATTACAATAAGTCCCACATTACAACACTTTCAATGTAAGCACTTGATGCACTCATTAATGTGTTGATTTGAAACCTGATCCAGTTGTTATTCTTTCACATTTTATCCTAATCAACAATTTTCTGCTCTGGAAATGACTTTAGAAATGGCATGACAACAGATGTCAGACTCTTGTCCTTAATTTGCACAGATGCAGCAATGTTGTGACAAAGAATTACCTTATGAACTGACACTCTTTACACTGTGGCTCCTGCAAACACACACTGGCTATGGATACAATTGGCTGCCTTTTATGGGCAGTGAATTGTGTGTTTGCACCAGAAAAGTAATAAGCAACGTTTCACTTTTCTCATTTGAATTTATTTGGGTACAAATAAAAAAAAAAAGTACAAAATAAAGCATAGAAAGTAGTAATTATGAAAAAAAATGTCGAGGACAACAACATACAAGAAAAGGCAACTGTTAAATAATTCATTAAAAAATACAGCCAACTAATCTTGAAAAGCAACTTGTGGTACTTTACATCTACACAAACAGACATGACATTAAACACATTTGGGTAAGAAAAGGCATAAACCCGGGGCGTGTGAGAGTACAACATTGAGTTTGAATCCAGAAGTGCACAACAATCAAGATGATATTTTTAACTCAAATATTAGTGTCATTAAATTGAGACAACCTCACTACAAGAAAATCTGATGCTGAAGCAATTTGACAGTCGGCCATTTCTCGTTACGCAGTTTTTGCCATTAGTGTAATATCCTCTCAGCTTTTTTATGTTTTGTCTCACAAAGCAAGTCATTTCCCATCAACATCCCTCATTAGCTTAATGCTTCAGTTTGTGGCCTTCATAACAAGCACTGAACATTACCAAACCATATATACTCATAACGCACGAACATTAGTACAGTGTTGCATTCATAGTGAGCTTGACACCATCCTGACTTGAGGATAACACACAATTCAGCACGACAGCAAGCTTAAGTGGAAACACTTGACAGAACGGAACACGCACTGTACGTGGAGCAATCTTTGGCGTCTGTAGGCTGGTGAGACTCAGAGCGCCGTTGCTCAGTGTCCAAAGTGTTTTGGGTGCTAGTGCTGGTGTTGACGATAAATTAGGGTGATGGCTCAGTGTCTGCGTGTGCGCTGGCCCCCGGTGCCTGTGGTGGTGATGTAGAGGAGGGGCTGGGGCTGCCGCAGCTGGGACCCTCGCTTCAGGTTATTCATGTGGGCTGTGGAGGACTCTGCGTTTGAGCCTGTAGAAAGATGGGTACATAACAAAAGAATAGTCAATACAAAGGTTGTTACTGAGGAACGTCACTTAGTCTACATTGGCAGTGACGGCGGTTCACCCGTTTGCTGGATGTTGTGGTGTGCCCTGATTTTGCCGAGAGGAGGGACCCCTCTGTACTGAGGGCGGAGCATGGGGGCCTGGGGCGGCCCATTGTTGTGGAGATGGGGGTCTGATGTGCTGTCCAGAGGGCGGAACCTCTGGGCTGTGGTTGTCTTGGTCTGAGGCAGCTGCAAGCGAGAGGAGGAAGTTAATTATATCACCGACTAATCTTATAACGTGCTGCTTAGTCCTGTGAAAACATTTCATGCTTTGGGTTCATGGCTCACATACATATATAATGTGACACTATAACACCAGGAAAAACCAGGCTACAAGGTGAGTACAATCCAATGTTGCCTGTTTCTGCTAGATGTGAGGGTTGTCAATCATTTGCATACATGTTCGCCTGATAAACTGGAAATATTCAATTTCACTATTGTCACAAACGGTGGATTGAGTTCTCAAAATATTTGCCATTTAACTATGCCTCTTTTAATATAAATTTAAGCTTGAAAAATTGTAAAGAAAATAGTTTTTTGAAAGTTAAATTGTTAACAAATGATAAAATAATCTGAAACTGCTTATACAGAAATGATTAGTTTTATTGGTTTTTGTGTAGTTTAGTAACTGTCTGTGTGTATATACTGTCAGAGCGTACATTGCACTTCATGCTGTAACTGTGGGCTTTTGTTTAAAAGGCTCAATGCAGTGATTGCCTTATTTTTCTGCATGTTGTGTCCAAAATAATAATAAACTAGAATTACCGCCTTGCGGATTTATGCCTCTGCCAACCAGTCATGTTGCAGTTTACATCTGTTTCTGTCCAAAATATTAATCACTTCATGAGTTTATCCTATTAGACATTTTTGTGAAATTGTCATAATCAGCATATGAATTCTTGATATATGGCCAAAAACGTGCTGAGTGAGGTCACAGTGACCTTGACCTTTGACCACAAAATTCAAATCAGTTCATACTTAAGTGCACGTTTGTGCAAAATTTGAAAAAGATCCTTCAAGGTGTTCCTGAGATGTCGCGTTTATGAGAATAACGCTTGGCATAAAAAGACTGAAAAGAGGACTGTGTTATGCTGATACGGTATATTCAGGCTGGTTACCATTTGAGTCTTTCTTCCCCTTATTGGCCAAAAAGCACTTGCTGCTTTGTATGAGCTGTATTAACATTTCGTAAATACACCAGTGTCTCCTGAGGATACTCAGAAATAACAATACTGTGCATATAGAATCTGAATAATACTTACTGCTTGACCAGTGACCTCGAAAGAGCGTGAGCGCCTCTTCTTGCGACGAGCCTCAAAGTCCACTTCGCGTGGCGTTTGGTTCTTGGTAACGACCTGACGGTTGCGTGGGCGTGTCCAGGTCACTTGCAGGCCGGGGCCCTCACCTGTGCTGCTGGACAGGTTATCGTCCGATGTGGCGTGTCTGAGCTCAGGGCTGGGCTGCCTGCCACGCCGCATCGGCAAACCTCTAGGGGGGGCCTCGCTCAAAGATAGGCTGCTCTTCTGCTTCTTGGGATCCAGGGGAGAGGGGGGAGGGGGTAACCGCAAGGCGTCCACCTCCAGGGCTTTAGAGCGCCGACGGGCTGCTTTTACTACAATGTTCTGGACCCCTTTCAGGATCTGCTGCCGCTCTGTGGAGACAAAGAGAGATGTTTCTTATTAGACCTTTTCACTTTCTTTACCACCAATTAAAGGGCTACTTCAGAAAAAGAGATGGGCACAGTTCCATTCCTTAGTGTTGAAAGATTATTAGTTGACCCGAAGAAAAATAAATCAGAAACCATTTTCTTTATCAATCAACGATTATTTGATCCCAATTGCCCCTCCACTAACATGTACTGCACGTATACTCTTTACAACGTCTTACCAGTTCGTGACAGGGGGATATCAGCCCCGGCCTCGCTGCTCTCGGGTGACGAGTCAAGGTGGCTGCTGACACTGTGGCTGAGATGACTGTAGCTCAGAGAGCTCTCAGGAGCCAGTGGCTGCAGCTGCAGACATGAGATGCAGAGTGGCACATGGTGATCAGACATTCACTTTGCTTTCATTCGAGGTCAGATTGAGTGCCGGTTGAATCAATTTTGTGCCTCTCGGAAATGAAATTTTTACTTTGAATAGGGCACTGATAACTCTTCTTAGTTCCTCTCGTCTATGAGTCACACTGCTGACACATTTCCATTGAGAGAAAATTAGATGGAGGTCATATTATTATTTCAAGCCTGGAATAAAGATGTAGAGCTGCAATGATTAGTCCATTAAGCCAGTGGTTCCTTCAGGGACCCATTTTCTATCATTGAGCAAACTGATGACCACTGACGTTAGGAGACATATTTTATGGATATTTCATATCATATTCAATGCATCACAATAACAGTACAGACAAACTGATAAACTGTACAGTTAACTCAAATAGTTAATAGTCTTCAAACAAGTATAGTGTGTGTGTATATGTATACACGGTACACACACACACACACACACACACACACACACACACACACAACTAAATAATAAACTATGTGCCCCCAAGAACATTACGATCATCCACTACTGGTTTATTAAATGTTCCCAGAAACATCCAAAAGAAAAGCGTGGATGCAGCCTTTTGCAATTATGCACCAAAGTTATGGAACACTTTACCTGCAGACATTAGGGAGGCAAGCTCGCTCAATATCTTAAAGTAAACTGAAGACATATCTCTTCACTTTAGCCTTTTAATGGTGAATTATTATTATTATTATTATTATTATTTTTAATGCTGCTACTCTAAGTCACTTTAAACTAATTTAAATGATTTTATTAATATTTGCTATACCTGGTTTAACATTGAATGTGTAAAGGTAACTGATCAAGAGTGTGTACTTTTGAAAAGCCTGAGATCAAATAGACTGTGTTACCACGGGAACAAGAGGAAGTTTCTCTGATAAATGTGTATTGGAGAAAAAACGGCTTTAACCGAAGGGAGTAAAGCAATTGAAGGTCCACAGGGGCGCATTGTTGATCTCATGCTTTCAAAATATGGCTCTGATAGTTTAAAACATTTACAAGAATGGTGTAATGAATGTGGTTTCCCGGCAGTAGGGTCATTAAGTACGGCACAGATACAGAAACTAGGCATGATCTCCAATGTTATTTTATACTATCTTAATTCTGCTATTTTTATAATGGTACTTCAGACTCATTACATCTACACTGTGATTATTGTACTGTAAATGATCTTATTCTGTCCTTGTACTAATTGTTATGTTTTTGCTGTGAAGCGCTTTGGGCGGCAATTCTTGTATGAAAGGTGCTATACAAATAAAGCTTATTATTAGTAGAGTGTAATATCTGAGTGAGTATAATTCAAACAGGAACTCATATTGCATGAAGAGAAAAGAAACACCTGAGTAGACTGAAGCTATTGAACTGGAATGAATCAGGGGCAAGTACTGCTCATTAAAATGGTCCTCACCTCTCTGCTGCCCTTCCCGTTTATGTGGATGGGAGGCGGGGTCATTACAGCTGAGTTTTTCATCTGCCTGGCATGAGGGCTGCTCTTAAAAACTCGGTTATTGTCGCTGAAAGGGAAAGAGAACGAGAACAATACTGAGAAATGAACTCGGTCGTTGGAATATGTAGTTGTTTCATGCTGTTATTGTAAATGCAGTTGTTTTATAGATCATAAATGGGAAACATATGAACAAGATGTCCTCTTACAGCTCAGGCTCGTGCAGAATGGGGGGCAAAGTGTGTCGACGGATTTTGGCTTGGCCTCGTCTGTTATCAGAGCACATGTTGCGTACACTCTCCTGGTCTGAGTCCATGTCCAGCATGTTGTCACGACCCTGACCCGGCAGGGTGATCTTGGGTAGAGAGCCCTCCTGGAAATGATAATTATGAATTATTAGTATCAATAATATAATATCTAGGCCACCATATTTCTGTATAATGTAGTTTCTAAATTAGATGCATCATGCAGGGGCTTACCTTGATGGTGTGTCTGATGGTCACCTTATCCAGGGCCATGGCTCTGTCCAGTTTCCTCTCGTCCAGCTGCTTCATGTACATCTCATACAGCTCCTGGAGGTGTGGAGGTACGAGCAGACTGTGGTCTGGAACACAACAACCCAGACTAAAATCAATGTTGACGCTAATCATTGACACATCCCAGACTGTCAAAAAGAAAATCCCCCTCGCATTTAGTATAAAGAAAATAATTACAAACAATAAACTGGCATCTAAAGGGTTGACATTCTAAAAATGATGAATAGTGTGTACGTGGCGATGATCAGGACTGATGTTTGTTCAAAGAAAATGTAACAGTGAAAGTGGAAAATAATATCAATATATATATATATTTTATTTTATTTTTTAAACGTGACAATGCCTCTCCCCCAGCATACCCATTATAATTACATTTCTGTGTTTTATAACAACAGTAGAATTATGTAAACAAACTGGCATTTTAAGGGTTAATTCTCAAAATGAACAAAACAGGACATTAGAACAACTTTTTAGAAGTGAGGCACAAGGTTTAATTAGACAATTAGACAATTAGACTCACCATCAATGAACTGTTTCTGTTGCTGTATGATCTCGTCACACAGGTGTCTGTGCTGCTCAAAGCGCTGCACCACAAAGTCTTTGTGCCGGATGACGTTGTCCTTGAGTAGCGCATGGGACTGCATCTCTGTATTCTCGATCTCCAGCTCGTGGACCTTGCAGAGGAGGCACAGGACCTCGCGCTGCTCCTCTGAGCTCACCCGCCGGGGCAGCAGCTCCTCCAGGCGTCGGGCCCGATCCCGAAGCTCCAGAAATCTGCGCTCGTGCAACGCCTTAAGGATGAGAAGAACAAAAGACATTTTGTTTTCCATTTCTAAAAAATATCATGTTTATGTAAAATCACAGCCAAGCCTCAAACTATTTAAAAAGGCACAAGAAGAAAGTGGTTAGTTTCTATATTCTACAGACACAAACAAAAGTATGTGAAGCATTTCCCCTAAGTTTCTCTACCTTCTGTTTGTGGATTTTTTTCTGTTCCGCCATGAGTGTGGCCAGGTTTTCTCGGGCCATCGCCACCTGCTGGGTCTCTGTGCTGTCAGGAGGGGACTCTGGGGAGTCTGAGTCCTTCTCGCTTTCGTCCTTATTGACACTTTCCTTCCTCCTTTCAGCCCGCCACTTCCTCCTACGTCTACTCCGCTCTTGTTCCCAGCTGGGTGAAGAAAGATATACCCATATATGAACTGCCAGCAATAATTATATGTCATCTGGTTTATAATTTGTCTTTGTCTGTGTTTACCAGAGCTGGTATAATTAAATACTGGATGAGGTACACATACTGTAAGTACATTTTCAAACTGTGTTCCTGAATGTCACATTACAGATAACCGTGTGTTTGCTATCAGACAGGGCAGGAAAGAAAGATATTCATTCTAAACACTTACTCTGCGATAGTTAACAGGTGTTTGGAGGTGTCGATCTGGTTCTGCATGTTGCTGTTTTCCAGCTCCATCAGGCTCCTCCTGATCTCCATCTGTTGGCGGAAGGCATCCAGGAGCTGCTCCCTCAACTGGTCCATCTCCGCCCGACTCTGGTGGCTGGAGTGCGCCTGGACCTCCGCTACGAGAAATAAAGACAAATATTTATGAGCAGAGAGGAGAATAAGGAAATAGTTGTAAACAGGCAGTGTACAAGAACAGTAATACAAATATTAGAGCTTCATCTGGCAGATATTTGTGATGTACCGTAGGAGGCAGTGGGGACAAGACTTTACCTTGGACATGGCGGATGTCAGCCCGGTCTGAGTTATGTTGGCGGCTCGCCTGATCTGCAATCTTCTTCTTGAGCCGCTGGATCTCACAGCGCAGGTCTGAGATGATGTTGGTGTACTGAGCAATGTGGTACGACACATTTATCAGGTTCTTCTTCACCTGAAGCACACCGTGATGAGAAAGACAAAGAAAGGAATACTTAGATTTACATGGTTCTCAAATTTCACACTGAAAGTTGCATTTTCTAACTCCAAGTATCTTCATTTGGTTCTTGGGAGGAACAGAATGAATGACTATGGTAAATAGCTTCATGTATATAGCACCATGGCAACAAATCAATCATCTTATTGAGCTGTAACAATCTACTTTTCCTCACAAAGAAATGTGGCAGTAAAACCTACAATATTACAACAAAAAGCCAATCACTGCCTAGTGAACATATTTGACAGTGAAGTATAATTTTAAGAAATTCAATATTTCATTATAAAATCCACTCATATTTATTTTATGTTTATTTTTAACGATGAAATATGAGTTCTCACCCGTGTTCGAATGCTTTTGGCACGGTCAGCATATGCCAGCGTGTTACGAGACTCCTCAAAAGCCACAGAGGCGGGGCTAATATGGGCAATCATGACAGTTCGGCTGTTCCCGCCCAACGAGTCCTATCATTCGCACACATCAGAAGAAAAGAAACACATGAATAATACCTGAATCACAAAATAAAGTAAGGATATCCTGGAGATCAGAATATAAATTCAAAAATTGCTGTACCTTCAGTAATCGAGTCAACTTGCTGTCTCGATAGTTGACATACTTGCTGCCATTTTTGTCACTCAGGGCGTTGATGCAGTTTCCCAAAGCAAGGAGGGAGCGGTTGATGTGGGCCCCCTCTTTCAACCGCTGACCTCTATTCTGAGTCTAAAAGATGGACACAAAGACGGATGAGAGAAAACTTCTGAACTTTTTCAAGGTATTTTTGGGCCATTTCATGGCTTTATTATTAAAGTAAACATTAGACAGCTAATAGTAAGTGAGGGGAGATAGAGATGGGGAATAATATGCAACAAAGGACGCCAGCTACACTGAACCAGGGACTGTGTGGTTACATGGCCGGCGCCTTGAAGGCCTGAAAACTTCTTAAACAACTTCTTACTATAAGTAATGTGATCCCACACGAACACAGTATTTTATGCTTCTTTTATTTCTCTGTCCTCTTCTCTCACTGAAGTGAGGCTCAGATAGGAAAGGGTGATACCACATACTTCCGTCAGCCAATCAGGATTCAGCAATTTTAATGGGAATCTGTGTTGCCTTGTCACAGTCACTCAAATCTGATCAAATCACACTAGCACAGCCCCGATGAGTTTAAACACCTTAATTATTTAATTGTTGTCTATTAAGTCACAAACAGTTAATGTTACAGTGCACTACTTAAGTAAACAACATCTTCAGGGGCTTTAAGCCACAAGGGCACCCTAACCTCTGAACAGTAGCTGTCCTGTTTCCATTCTTGCCCAGGAGATGGAATTACCTCCTCATCTTTTACTAACCGCACTCCTCTTCTTTAGAGGAAGAGAAAATGTTCCCTTTTGTTTCTAGCGACAAACAACTCTCTGTTCTGCTTAATTCCTAATGGAGGACATATGTGCTATTCATCGATAGTACGGCCTCTCAAAAGGTCCCCCTGGGAAGTAAGTGCTCTCCCCTCACTGGCCGTTCGCATGTTGTTCTCATGGTGTGCAAGGAGGTGGCAGTGTTAACCTGGCATAAATAACAAGCCATTCATCTGTCCGACAAAAGCAATCTCGACTCGAAAAACTGGCAACAACAAACTGAACAAATACTTTTCAATGCCCTCACTTGACTGCTTAAAAAGAGAAGGTCAAAGCAATAACATAACACAGAAAGTGAATCTGCTCACAGATAGTCTCACTTTTCTTCCTTTCTGACAATCCAGCCCTGCTTCTCTCCACACAAGTATCGACCGGTGAGACACCAGAGACGATATTCTCCACAGAGCAGCTCACAGAAAGGAACCGGCTGTAAACTTATTTATTTGGCAATCAAGTACTTATCACCCTCAATATTCTGTTTCTTACTACCTTATTTTGTGAATTTGTTTCTTTGTAAATGGAATGTATGTGATTAAAAAAATATTCATACAAATCCTGCATTTAAAATGTTCTTTAAGTATAAGTAAATTGTATTATCAGCAAAATTGAATAGCCAAAACACTAAATAGAGTTTTATACTATACTATATATTATATTATTACATTATTGTTGCTCATGCATTAATTTGCAAGTAGCATTTTATTGTTGCAGCTGGGCGAGTTGCTTGATTAAACTATTTCATTGTTTTTAAGTAAAATCTTAATTTGTAAAGTGACTCGTAACTGTAGTTAAATGGAGTAGAAGTATAAGGTGGCATGAAATGGAAATACTCAAGTAATTACAAGCAGTTTCCCCTTGTGCCAATCACAGTTTTCTACTTTGCTTTTGTGAAGCTGCAAAGCAAAAGGTTGGACTTTAATAAACCACATAGCGGGCCATAGTGGCAAATATAAAGAGGCTTTCATTAAAGTGTCCTGAGGTTTATGGGAACCTCGATCCTCTGGTCTGTAGTAAAGATACGCTGCCAATCCCCAGTGAGCAGACTCTCACAAAGCAGAGCCTTGTAGTTTTTAGGCTATACATGTGTAATGTGTCTATATAGGCGTAAAAGAAGAAGTCTTTGAACTTGAGTATAATTTCAGCCATTTAGACCTCCTCACTGAGGATTTATAGACGCACCTGTGCTGCTCGTTCGGAGCCGGCGAGGTCGATCATAAAGAGACGTGCAAAGCGGACCTCCTGCAGGACGTCTCGACACCGGCTCTGCTGCTTCACGGCCACCTGAAGCACAGCGTGGGAGCGAGACGACGTCTGGTTGGCGGCCGTCGGCTCTTGGGTGCGCTGCTTGTTGCCTCTCATCAGCAATTCCATGATCTGAAAACACAAAGAAAGACTTCTTCATCATGTGTGCAGTTACGCTGAATGTAATCTGAATGTTATGATTCAAACAAATGAGAATAATGCAAAAGTAAGGTAGCTTGTCTAACCTCTTGTGCATTGATGGTAGACACCTCTGTGATACCAGCAACCTGAATCACTCCTTTAGAGTCTTCTCTCAGGTCCAAGAAGCCTGAGGACGGGTTCAGCAGGTCACGGATCACCTCATTGTAGATCTAAAACGACACAGATAGAAATATTAAATTGTCAGCTAAATGCACCAACAATAAAAGAATCCCAGTGAAGCGTGTTTAAATTGATCACAGACGAATGCAAAAGTTGATCTATTTGCTCGACCCCCTTAAGTTATGTTGCTTTAAGTTACAGACAGGAATCAACTGGAGGTGTTTTCTGTCTTCTGAAAAGGCTCCATTAAGGCTTTCATGCCTCCTACACAGACCCAAACCTGGTGCAAAAATATCAAGTGCTATATTTTCACTGTCATTAAGAAACCCCGGCTTGTTGGGTGGCAGGCTGTCATCTGCTGGTGTCCGTGCTCTTCTTTCACAAAACCTACATTCAGGTGACTTTTCTGAACTGACACTGAAAGCCCCTAAACACACATAAAAGCTCAGTGCGGGAAGTGACATCTTGGAAAATGACCTCTGGACGACAAACCACTGAGAGGTCGGAGCTGTGAGGACAGGAGGTGGGGGTGAGTGCTTTTACTGCTACTGCCAGTTGGATATTTGTTCTTGTATTTTTTCCATTGGTACCCTTTCATTGCTGGTGAAATTTGAACAAGACTGAGAGTCTACAGCCACGAGGGAGCCCTGTGTGCATGCGAGTGGTAAATAACTGAATGTGGCTTTTTTTTCTCCATACAGAGTGTATTTATTTACATTCACTGTATGTGTTTCTGTGGGTGTGTTTTAGAGATTGCGCGTGTGAAAGAGAGTGATGTGAATAAAAAAAGGGAGCAGATGTCAGGCCGTAAAATGGTGTTTAACCTCTTTGTGGCGAGGCAGCAGTGGCAACAGATTGCTCCCTGGAAACAGCAAACACACACGTCACACACACACGTCACACACACACACACACACACACACACACACACACACACACACACACACACACACACACACACAGCCTTCTGTCAGGATTCACCCTGAAGAGGTCAATACAGGTCAGAGAACATTCAGACTCCATGATTGACATTTTAATCGGAACATTTTACTTCCACCAACCCAGAGAGCTAATAAAGAGCTGAGCTTCAAAAACATTGTCAATCATTACACATAATGATAGCGTTTGGCACTGAAAACATAAAGTGTAATTTCAATGTCTGATGCAAACCCTCCTCCCAATAGGCAACATTTGTATCCAGCAATTATTGGGTTGCTTAAAAGAAATATGAAAATGGCACAATACCAGCACTTCATTTTCAGTTAAAGGCTAATGCTCTTTTCAAATGTTTCTTTTTATACAAGGTTATATTCAGCACCTGCCTCTTTCTTTCTGTCTGTCTTTATCCCTCTTACTTACTTACTTACTCATTTCCCTTCCTTACAGCCCAAATATTTTTTAACAAATCGGAGTCATTCTTCTTTATATGCATGCAGCAATCTCTTTCAGAAAGACTTTTGGAAGTAGAACTACGATGGACAAATGATTCACCTAAAATCTTTAAATGGATCTGAGTAAGGACATTCCCAGAGTTACAAAAACCAACTCTCCTACATGCGAGGTAAAAGGTGCAAATAGAGCACTTGAAAAGCACAACGCTAATCAGAACTATGAATACCATATATATCAAGAAATCTCTGTACGACGATACTTATTTCAAATTGACCAACGTCAAGAAAAGCAACACTGAGCCACACCAGTGTGGCTCAGTTACTGCTATCAGAGTCACATGGACAAACTCCATTGTATCCAGTGCTATTAAGGGCTTTGTCATCAAACACTCAGTCTGAGCTGTACCTGCTTCTCAGTAATGAGGTATGGAACCACAGCCAGCAGGCACACAGAGAAACTGCCATCATCAGCCTGCTGTCTTATCTGTGCTTCATCATCCAGTGACAAAGGCAGAGATAATCACTAAGCCAACAGGACTACAGATCACTCCACACCTCAAAGAACGCACCTCTACACCTACAGCACAGTGGCTTACTGTGTTGGTGAAGACACATAATGAGAAATAAGAAAGATAAACCTCCTGGATCTTTAAACTAATTGTGAGTTAGCCACTATGCTCAAGTCTAACTAAAGGCCCTGACACACCAAACTCACCTGAAAGAAGTAATGCTGACAAAGTCTGAGTGATTCAATGCTTTGCATCACAAAGCACTTTTATTATTTTGTAAAAAAGGCTGAAAAAACTTTAGCCCAGAGTCAGCTAATCATCAGCACAAACGAGAGAAAATAATCAGTCAATAGTCTATATTTTTATCCCACAGAATATAACGAAGAGACAAAGAAAACAAACTAGGCTACTGTTATATCTGCTCGGTATACTTAGGAAGAGTTTGACAGTCTCAAGTGGCACCTGTGATCTTTTGTCTTTAGAAGAAGAAAGAAGGAAAACACACAAAAGATAGCCTTACATTTTTTAACAAGGCAACAGGAGGCTAACCAAATGTACTTGTACATCACCTTTCAACAGCAGTTCAAAAGAAAATCCAAGTGATTTATACAAGACATATAAAAGGCCTCAAGACAAGATATAAAAGAAACACAAGGCATATAGAAATATTGTGCAGAGTCTGGTTGGCTGTGTCTGGGCTCCTCTACAGGGCTGTGGATGCCAGCTCAGCTCATTTCAGATGTGAAACAAATGCCAGGCTAAAGTAAAAGGACACCAGTAGTATCTGTCTGCAATTGGCATTAGCTAACAACCTCAGATCTTATCAGCGTGAACAGGTGACGGCGAAAGAAGAAGTTCTAATTGTGACGTTGACAGACACAATTAGACAAATGTGAAGAAATAAGAAGAAATCTTTAAACTCTGAGTGAGCAATCAAGTTAATGGCTACAACACTTCAGGGAAATTAGGAGATTTGCATCACTGTTTCTTTAACTGGATGATTCTGTGAGCTCGTGGTGAGAATAAATGTCTGGAGTTGTGGAAGAGGAAATTCTGACCTCGAGATACGACATGGTGACGCTGTACAGCATGTTGTCACTGGTCTCCTCGATGGCACGGAAGAGGTCGTTCAGTGTTCGAACGTAGATGCCTGGCTCCTTGTCTGTCCCCAACATGGTGTATGTCTTCCCACAACCTGAAAACAGAAAATAAAAACGTTTAACCCAACGACTTTATAAGGTGATAATGTGTCAATCTAGTGGCCCCAAGGACCAAAGAAAGTGACTGAATGCAGTTTTAAAGATATCATACTCATTGTTAACCAATGTACTATATTTTGAACCAAACCATCTTCTGAAAGCTGAATGCTAAAACTCAATGTTCACTGTGTCTCAACCTTTTCCTGAGAGTGTGCCGACCAGAGTTCTGCACCAGAAAGCTAACACATGGAATTGGTGCATTATACACCTCCATTCAGAGGAGTGCCTAGTTCACCTTGTGGGTTCTGCGCATCACACTCACACACTCACACACTCACACACTCACACACTCACACACTCACACACTCACACACACTCACACACTCACACACACTCACACACTCACACACACTCACACACTCACACACCTGTGGGTCCGTAGGCAAATACGGTGGCATTGTAGCCTGAAATGAGGCCCTCAATCAGCCCTTTGGTTGTAGCTCGGTAGACCTCGTCCTGCACAGAAAGAAGAAAATAAACTTTTAAAAAGGGTTCAAGTGCATTTTCTAGGGACACAAATGCTGTGCCACATTTGTTTAGATTTTATTTAGTGATGATTACTAGCCGCAACAGTGACGCTTGAACTTTTACTTTTGACTGACCTGACTGGCTGAGTAGTCAAATGCCACATCAAACATGTACGTTTTCTCCCTGGAGCGGTTGGCACGCAGGATGTCGTCCGGGTCCTCCATAGGGTCCATCAGAACCACCATCTGATGATGAAGAGGAAGGCAAAGACAGGAAAAGATTTGGTTTAAAAGAGGCACACAGTATGAGTGGGTGTTAAGTCTTCAAGCCCATGCCAACCGCTAACTTGATGATCCCGTTGATCACAGTGGAAAGTTGAGCTACTGATAAAATGTGTCCTCAATTCAGTGACTTGAGATTCAGCTTGAAAGTAAATGACATGACGATAAAAAAAGTGAGTTTCACTGGGAGCTAGTTATCACTCACTGTTTGTTTGGCTTATAATGTGTGCTATAATGATAGCCATAAAAGGGAAATAAAACAGGTACACAGGTACACTGCACAGCTGGTGCATCAGCTGTCGGGATGAGCAGACACAAAATGCAGATGGCTCTCTGTCTGTTGCAGATGTCTGTTTACGTTGAAAACCCCAAATGTAAAGACATCAGACGGTTATAGTTATCAGATCAGCAAATGATTAAAGTCTGTTGTTAGCTTTGGGCAGGTCTATTTACTGGTAGTTTGCTACCTTTTTTCTTTGAAGTACCCCGACAGCCCAATCAGATCCTGAGTTAGCTTCATGCTCCTAATGTGGCCATTTAGTGTGTTTTGAAGTTATTAACAGTATTAATAATATAGTGGATATTGTCACAACATTGTTGTTAAAAAATAAACCACAATTATCAAGTTAAACTTCGGTGCACTTGTCTTCTTTTCAATCAATAATTCTTCTTCCAAAATTACCAATGATTGTGAGATATGTCATTGAAAAATGGAAATGTCAACGACAGCTGTTCCAATGTTTCACAGGCTGTCAAAATCAGCCCCGGTTCAGATCAGGGACTCTTCATAGCATGTGTGTATGCATGTCAGCAAATGGGCATGCATTCAAGCCATCTGCCATACTCTGAACGTTGGTATTAGAACATAATAACCCAACCATCAGTCCCCCTGTCAAGAACCTTCATACCGAAGCATCTGAAGGAGAGCGATCAGCGGCCGGTTGCAATTGCTAAGAATATGTTTGCTTTGTGCATGTGACAGTCTGAGCAGTACATGTAATCACACTGCAAGTGAATGCACGGAGATTGTTGCGTTGTTTCAATTGTGCGGTTTGACAAAGCCTCTGCCTAACCGACAATCATCTGTAAATCACAGCTCTCTGAAAGAACATTTCAGGGAACGGCACAGCACGACGTCAGAAGAAAATATTAGAATGATGTTGACACGTCAATGAAGGGGTGGCAGTGGGCGCAATCGCCTTGACAGCTTGTCAACAGCTAAAAGGAAAATTATTCCCACTGACAGAGTTGTGGATTTAAATCTCCTGCCACTCAATTGGCAGAAAAGTCAATAATAACAAAGAAAACATGATAGAGAACCCTTGAGTTTGTTTCAGATACAGCGATGGGAGTTTGCCAGGTTTTCCAGCTGACAAGAACTGTTCATCAGTGGGTCTGGAGAGCCCTCTGAGGCCTGCAACGCTGAATCACCCGGCTTGTTTGATGACCCCCTCATCCACTGACCCGCTCACTTTGAAGCCTCTCAATTGAAATTCAAGAGGAGAGAAACGCAGGGCGAGGAAAGACGGAGGGGTGGAAGAGATGAAGCAACACCTTGTTGTCTTTCGAGTTTATTCATTTACAGGGCGCAAAATATGCCTTTTCATGCTGGTTTTTTTCCCAAAAAGAGTCTATGCCATTCTATGGCATGCACAAGGGAAAGATGAGGAGCAATCGTGCTCGAGACACAAGGACAGCATGTGAGGAGAAGAGAGTAGCATGTGGAGCAGTTGATGCTACTCTCTTTCCTTAGTGTCACAGGCATTCAAGCCACTTAGTCCCGGCAAATCTGGTGACCTTCAGAACAAACCAAATAGAGTGTTGAGTCCAAATCTTTTGAGTTGAAGGAGACGGGACATGTAGCACTTGACCATCATCTAAAGATGTGTCCACATTAAGATAATGTGTTGCAGTAGGCTTTAGTCCTATCATTGTCGTGCCTTACAGTGCACCATGTAAAGCTTTGGTCCTTAGAAGACGCAGAGTTTCTTGTGTCGTTCAGCCTTATTAGTCACAGCGGTTTGTAAGAGCAGCAACCAGACAGAGTTGAGTGATTTGAAGTTTTAAACACATCATAAATACATTTTGACCCAACACACAATAAATAAAGCAGAAATAAAACATCTTAAAATCAGCAGGAGCATTGGCAATAATGTTCTAAATGGCTGATAGTAAGCAGTAGCTGCTCACCTCTGTTCCATCGCCTTAAATAGTAGTAGTAGTGAGTAGTAGTAATGAGATTGTGCTTCATACAGTACCTCTTTATTAGGTCAAACAGTAATCCCTGAGCTGCTGCAGCAAGACTGTCATCAAGTCAGTAGTTTACGTTCATAGTCATCTGACAACATAAACACAAACACAGCTCACTGACAACACCTGCGTAGCAGAGCTTTAACACAAACATCCAACTGTGTCCGTGCCAACATGCATCATCATTTTGAAAAAACGTCATTGTCCTCATTCACACAAAAATGCGACAATAGTGTCACATTCGTGCCTCTGTGCAGACCACATTTGTGATATAAAAAATAGCAGGTAAGTGTGGATGCAAAGAGAAAAAGATGCATTTCCAAAGGCTTGGTGTGAAATATAGCTTTATATATATACAGTTTCTATACGCATGGTGTGTAACGGTGTGTAACGGTGTTCCTTGAGAAAGCTGATGAGCATGCAACAATGCTTTTACATAATGAGATGTATAGTAGGTATCAAATAGTGTGCTCATCCATGCACAGTTTTGTCTGTGTGCATGCACTTCGGAAAATCATTAAAGGCCAAGGGTGTTGATAACACCTCTAGTCCCATCTGTCGCCCGTGTTTCTTGAGTTACAGTACCTGCCACAGCTCCACCCAACATCCACACACAGCAGCTGCTGCATGGGCAGATTCTATAGCACTAATAAGTCGTCTGATAACACTGTAAGATGCTGGCTCTAATGACAGTACACTGTGTGGCAACCTAAGACTGGATATCTGGGCATTAGCCTCAGGGTTTTGAATGCCAATAATGGACCACAGGTAACCTCCCTGAGATTAGACATGCCAACATTGGTGCCCTTCACAGTACACGGTCCTCTGATTTGAAATAAGAGGCTTCAGATAAACAAAGAGTCTGGGGTGAAGTATGGGTCAGTCTTAGCTGTTGAGCATGGACGTCTAGTGTTCAGAACAGGTTAAGGAGCATTTGAAACATGGAAGTCTCATAGAAACCATTAAATCTCACACGCATCCTCTCCCTTTCTCACACAGTTGCGTGGAAACGTATACTCATACACACATAGCAACTAACACAGCAGCATGTTATGTCCTCTGCAACAAGCAAGTCTGTGCAAGCAGGGTGGCAAGAGGCATGACTGACCACAAGAGCTGAGGCCAGCACACTCCCACGGTGTGTGCACGTAAGGAGTTGTTGTATTTTCTATATAAAAAAAAAACATTCAGGCAGTGGCAACTCTCTTGAAATGTGTGTGTGCACTGACGAAAAGTTTGATGGTTGAACAATGTGGAGACAAGATTTCAATAGTGCAACAGTTCTTTATTTGAGCTGCAACAATTTGTCAATTAATTGATTAGTCGATTGATTGGTTTATCGGCAACTATTTTGACAGTTGATTTGACAAAATTGTCTGAATCAGCAGAATTTGCCTTAGAAAAGCTGATTCATCCGTCTTATTTGCTTTACCCAAATCATGAATGCAACTGTGAGTGAGTGCACAGCTGCACAGCAACCACTCTATAAACACAACTGGCACAATACAGCAAACACACAGAAGCTGATAAGATTAATAGAAATGTTCTGGTGCCGCTGTTAATGAACAAAATAGTGGGCAAAGTGTAACTATGGCAATGATAATTAATTACTGGGACCTTTGGCTGAGACTCTAATTTGAAGACATAAGAGCACATTTATCAGATTTCTATTTGACTTTTTTGCATATGTATATTTCTCTCTAACATCGTAAATGCCAGTCTAGGCAGAAGATTTCATTTAATTCGGTCTGACCTTTAGCTACTATATCTGCACTTGACTTGTTGACTGGTTCAGCCTGTTAACGATGATCCTTCAAAGACCAGGAAAGATCAGAATATTAGTGGACAAAGAAATCTCTCAACTATGTTATGTCAAGGTCTAAATTGGGTCTTGCTGCTCTTTCGACCCGGACCAATCAGCCCTTTTTTCTTTGACCGCTGACTAATTCATGGCCGGCACTAAAGGAGAAGTCAGTTTCGACACGAGTGGCAATAGGGACCCAAGAACCACATGAGGTGAAAAGGAAAGAATTTCCTGGTCAACAGCCTAAACGTGAACGTAAACATGATGCCAATTATTTCAGTTTTAATCATGATGTCCCCTTTTTAACAATGACCATCACAAGCTACAGCCACTTTTCATTTGAAAGCAGGGCTTGACTCAGTTTAGCGTGACCCCGGGGGCTGACAAAACAAATGGTCAGAGCGTGAATTTACACACTGTGGCTATGAAAAAAGGAGGCTCCTAAAATATTCATATCCTCACAAGGATCAGCCAAAGTCAAAACAACAGCTTGCTTATGCAGCGACATGAAACCAATTAGCGTGATGGAGCTATCTAAATGTCATAAAAAGCAGCGAGGTGCGATGGAGCACCCTTGCCCTGCGCCTTTTCTTGGCTTTTCTAATCAACAGGCCCTGCTGTGCTGGTCGTTAAAGCAGCAGGGCTCACTTGGTTGGCCATCTTGCTGATTATAGCACTGCTCGCACCCACCGCAGATCCATAATTCAAAGCCTGGATGTGGTACGGTTTCACAAGCCAGCTTGCCCTGGTTGGTTCTCCCTGACTTGCTCCACTATTGTGTGCCAAGTGGCAAATGCTGCCAAGACGACCAACAAAAGTCAGGCAGTCGTGTAGACATCATCCGCTTTTATAGGCCCTGGTTTCATTACACCTAAATGATGACTCGGATCACTAATAAAAAGACAAAAGAGCAATTGGAAATCTCAATAATATAAAGGGATTCACTGGCCATCACTCATACTGTAAGCTACATCAATGATTCCCTGTCTTGTACCAGTAAAGTATTTATCCTCCATGATCACCACAAACAGTCACTGCTAGCAATCAAGACTGGAGAGAAACTGAACAAATATCTTGTTGTTATGTAGTAAACAAGAAGGCAAATATTCACTTCAGCAGATAACAAATAAGCAACAAATAAAGCCTCATAACAGTAAAGGAAAAAAACCCAAAGAGAGGAACAAAGCTGATTTTAAAACAAAAACAAGCAGATTGGGTCTGAATCACAGCGATACCACCTGTACACACTGGCGTCACTTTTACTGCTTACATTTGTGTGTCCTATTTATTGCTTTGGTTTCAAAGGTCATGAGGTTACATCCTTTTTAATCTAGGGTTGACCATGCATGTATTGGAGAGATTAAGAGACAGGATTTTATCTGTGGGTCATTTATCAGTGTGTCATATCCAAAATGCATGTTGTATCCTATTAAACCTTCATCTCCATGTGACATTGTTGTTACTATGTTTGAAATTCAGTTTCAACTGTGGCTCCACAAAGGCTGTATTTTTAATCCTAGAAAACTACGGATGTCCCAATCGGACCAATAATATGTGATCAGCGAGGGGGGAACAAACTAGTTCTTCGCACCTGCGGTTTAACACAGTCATGCATGCGGCTGAGAGACAAACCGCGTGCAAGTGTGTAGTGTAGTTATAGTCTGGTTATTGACAGTGGTGGGATGAATAGGGTGAGAATTGCTAAATAAATTCCAAAATGCCATCTCTCACAGTATTAAAAATCCTTCACAAACACCATATCCACACAAAATCCCTTATCTTTGGTTTGCACAATGACATAACCGCAGAGTCGTTTAGCAATGACATCTGTGCGCTGTGTCAAGAATACCGCAAAGAATAAAGGATCAAGATCACAAAAAGAAAGCAATCAGGTCTAAGCGGTGGCCTTTACGGGGCAACCTTTCAAGCTGCTCTTTCAGAAACGCAACCGAAGCTTTGGAAAGTCCAAAGGGCACAATTGCGGCTGGTTATCTGATAGAAAACCTCAGAGCTGCCCTCTCTGCACCCCAACAATGCTACTGTATATCCTGTTTCAGGGTCTCTCGATGATCGAAGGTGTGTGTGGGATCACATTGTACCTGATACAGGGTGCTTGATAGCAAGGTCTGCTCTTTATTTGTGGTCACATAAGACGTCTGGCTGCGACAAACAAATGCCAGATCAGTGCAGTCAGACGGGGTCTCTGTAATTAGACTCAGACACTCTGTGAACACCTGCAGACACACACTTGCAGTAGGAATCCCAGCCACTTATGCGACACAACAATAGATCTTGATAGATCAAGAACTGGATGAGAGAAATTGCTTTTCTTTCTTTCTTTTTACCACCTGTCCTTTTTCGCCATTTCGGTTTTGAAGGCATGTCGCACATGGACAGCATAGATGGTTACAAAGGATAAGAGGAACAACACAGCAATTTGTCATCCATAAAAACAATTCATTGAACCCCTCGGATCTCAATTAAGTGTCAAGATGTGGAGGCTGCAGGCAGGGTGCCCTAATGTTGTCATCAATGTCAACCCCAACTTAAAATAATGAAATATGTTAAGTGTCCATGTGCCAGGTGTTCGTAGTTCAAATAACAGCAAAAGATATGCCCAAATCCTGAATTTTCCATGTTTTTGGAGATATCCTGGAAACTAACAAAAGACAATCCCAAAAGCACAACATCTCCGGCGGAGGTAATTAGGCTGAATACTAGCAAAGCTTTTGTTTATCCACTTGGTGCCATCACAAACAACAAACATCCAAGGGTACGTCAACGGGCAGGAAGGCTCAGTAGCTCTGTGACAGAGACTGGCTATAAAAAGCCATTAAAAGAGTGTAGCCTTGAGGCCAGAGGCTGGAGGTCGGCCATAACACACACCTAGGACAACCAAACCAACCAACAGCGCACAGACATACACACACTAAACAGAATGAAGTTACAGCTCTGTGGTCTTTATGGGTCAACATCTAGCCACAGGTGGGCCATTTGAGTGCCAGAAGAACATCTTAAGAGTAAAGAGGAAGCTTTACCGCTGCACTTTTGGCATAAACAAATGAGGTCAGGATTAAAATCAAAAGCTGCCTTTACTGAGAGTCATATGTGTCCTTGTTGAAAACAAAGCGTGATATGTATCCCCTGTTAAAATATCAGATCAAATATTATGAATTCAGGATTTTGATTAATCTCATTCTAGTCACTCTCGCTGTGCATCCATGTTCAGAACAAATCATTATGAAGTGAAAATAATCATGAGTGATAAACATCCTGTAATGCTGTGATTGCAGTCTGCCAACAAGTACGAAGGCTCAACAGTTTCAGCAGAGCACCTGTGTGAGTCTAAACATGTGAACCTGGAATAACCGCTGCCCTCAAATGAAACAAGTGAGGTTGTAATTTTGATATGGAAGTCAGTATGCTTCACTCTCCGGTGGTTTCAAGTCGTGAGGACACTGTTGCTAGGCGACTGATAGCAAAAATGGCTAATGAAGTTTTTTTGGATTTCAACAAAACAGCAGACTTTTCTTCCACTGATTAATACAAATAAATAAATAACTTCCATCAGTTTATGTCACACCTCATAAACATGGAGCTAGAATATTCTCAATTAGGTTTAAGGAATACTTCCTCAATTCCTCACACCTTGTTCCCCTCAATTCTTGAAGACAACTTACGGACACTGCACGACTTGTGTGAAAGTTTGTAAACAGATGTTTTGATGTAGTTTTGCTCTTGTTAAACGCGACCAGTGCCAAACCAGTTCTAGTACTATTTATAATGTATCAACCTAGCACGTCCTGTTTTGTTGTTCTGTTTCCATTGTAATGATAATGCATCAACATTAGTGTTATCATTCACTGTTTAATGATTACATAAATCTCTCTCTAGCTGTTTTTGAAGAGTTCCTGCCTTTAAAATAATTGCTATAAAATATTAAAAGGCTGAAAACATTTTGAACCTTTGGTAAGTAATGTCCTGTCGTGGATCTTTTCAGAACGTGTCATCAGCAAGCTGTGCAAGGATCCATTTAGTACAGTGTGTAGTTAACTTTACACCCATGTTCACACGTAATGATATCAGTAATAGCAGAATGGTGCTAAACATCATGCTATTTTCAGGCATTGTAGTCCATTTAGCTTCCATCAGACATGACAGAGGGGGGGATGTCGTCTGCGTGAAACACAAAAGGGGCCATTAGTGTTTCCAAGTAGCTTGGAAATGAAAGATTGCATGTAGAGTAAACATAAATAGGATAAAGAATAACCAGAAATAGTTTTTTGGGTGGATGAAAAAAAGACACAAAAGTGGGTTTTGAGTATGCAGTGTTAAAATTAAGTGTCTTTTAAAGACATCAGCATGCAAATGTGCTTAATTTTTGTGTGAGTGTGCCGATATAATTTAGTATGCAGATGGTGGTGAGTCAGCCCAGAAAGCCAAACAGTCTTAAAGCAAAAACATTTTGCTATCTCTCTGTAAGTTTATTAGTCAGTATGTTTCAAGGTCACAGTTTTATTAGATATGTTGAAACATTTCTTGTATAATTTCCTATTACTACAAAAAACTATCTTTAAATCGCACACTAGTATGAAAACCTGTGGTCTAAGATGTGAGCCTCATCTGTACTTAGACCTGACCTGTGGATGGACCTGGATGTACTGTATGATTTATGTTGACACTTGGTATACATCGCTTTATGTGAGCTCGTATGGTGGGCTTTAGCTTTAGATTTTGCATATCTTTATTATATGTTTTGTGTATCATGTATTATTTTTATCTTTTGTTTTTTGTCTGTGTTCAATGTGTTGCATGGCTACAACATAATTGGAGACAAAAGAGTTAAGTCCCTTCTGCCCACTTCATTAGCATGTTTACATGATGATTTAGGATTTTTTTGTAAAATTATACCATCTCAGTTTAAAAGCAGAGGTGGCCATTTTTGACACTCCTAATATTTCTTGATACAACCGCGAAAACTAGAGATGCACTGATGGATTAGTCTCATATATAAATATAAATATATATACTGGTATATATATATATATATATAACACACACACACACACACACACACACACACACACACACACGCACACGCACACACACACACAACTTGTGGAAGTCCTTCAACATGAGTGAAGAAGACATAAAGCTTGCAAATTTGTAACACCCGCAGATCCAAAATAAGCCGTGGAGGAACAACCATCATAACAAGGTTTTAACAACATGAAGGTCTGTAATTTGGTGCAGTTTTGCAATTTTCCATAAAAGAGAAATTACCCTTACTTTCTTCCTAGAAAGAAAAAAGAAATCGGAATCGGCAGTCAGATATTCGGCCAAGACAATTTGCAATCGGTGCATTTCTACCCAAAACTAAACGACAGAATACGTTTGTTGTGCTAAAAATGACTCAGCTTTTTCTGATCTGCCACCAATGGGGATAAGGTAGGGTTGGGTCACACTACTTCCTGCTTAGGTACTGTGCTAAACATTTAGATTGTTTCATTTTCTGGAAAGACGGTCTCATGAATGAGCCTTACCAGACAAACAACATGTTGTTATGACTGGGGTATCAAACGGAAACACCCTTAGGAGACATACTCCCACTGGTTCCTTAGACTCTAAGACATATGGGAGATGTTTTCTTCGTAAACACCCTTCAATCGCTGGCTGCAAATCTGTCAGCCCTCAGTGCCACCTCTTTTATGTCCTGACTTGCCACCTGTTGCCCTTGCCTCTATTTCTCACAACGCTTCCTTTCACACTTCATATTCTCAGCGTGTATTTTTTTTTATAGCTCTCATTCGGTTCAATGTGTCTGTGTGTTTAGGAGAGTTTGAGAGGACACTTCGACCTAATAACAACGTTACAATCCCAGCTTGTCTTTCGGGCCAGGAGCCCTATAAAGACGGCACATTAATGGCCCTGCGGCCGGCCTGTGCTTCCTGCTTGAGTAAGAGGTATTACGTGGTCAAGGAGAAAGCAGGGGAACATTGTGCTCCTGATTCTGTTACACACACAGACACAGCACCAAGTGATGTGCTCTCAATTTAGTTTTTCCCCTAAAATGGAAAAGATGTTATGTGATGTGATGCTTGCGTGATCTGTAACATAATTAGTTTACCAGTTTACAGTAAAAGCCCTTTGGGTAGATCCTTCCTTTTCATCAACCCCCTGTAGACCGCAGGATGACTCATAAGACGCAGAAGGACACAGCATGGTGTGAATAACTCACACCTTCTGAATTGTAACAGCTGAATTGAATGTGTTTTTTTTAATGATCAAATTGCAAAATGAACTCATTTTGATTCCAAGGTGTCTCCTGATCCTTACAGCAAAAGCCTAGCTGTGCTCGTAAAGGGGTTAGTCGGGCCACTCCAGTGTTTAGTGTCCTTCAGAGGCCGCTTGTGATGAGCCGCCACGCCCTGCCCTCTCAACGAGATTAGGAGTGGAAGAGTAGGCATGGAGAGGGATCACGTACAACTCACACAAACACACAGACCCTCCCCTACACACATATACACACACACACACACAAGTTGTAAAAGAGACTCAAGGGAGGGAGACAGGGATCAGACAAAACAGAGAGAGTGTCACTCGGAAGCAGAAGAGAAGTAGAAGTGGAGTCAAGAGAAAAGCTAAGATTATCCACTTTCCAGGGTCAGACAGTCTATTTGTGCTGACATATTAACCTAGCTTTTCAAAAAAGTAGGACTACCTTCCGTGTGTCCCCCAAAAATAAACTCACTGTTGCCATTTTAGGTTCAGGTCTTGTTCCTGGCTCTATCTCTGTGTGGAGGTTAACTCTCCACAGCTATTAAGGACATGGCTATTTGTAGTTCCTTTCCCTCTCTTGTTTAACCGTGAAGCTATTCAAACACGCTGCCTCGTAAAAAAGCCTTGCTATGGACAAAGTGTGCCCTTTTTCACGTTTTCCCCCAGATTTTTAACTAGGCTATTATGGTGATTGTGTTAGACTGTGTTGAAGAGAGCATTTCCATCAGCCAAGAGTGGGGGAACATTAAGACAACAAGGGGAACTGGGTCTATTTATGCAGATTTTAAACCTTTGTGATGCACATTACTGACCCCCATACTCTCCCTATCAGGCCAGCAGTCAGGTTGTGTATTGGCAAGAATCTGGCGATATATATGTGTCATGATACAGGGGTTACGATTCCATATAGATTGCGAATGAAAGAATCTGCAATACAGTCTGTGCAACATCCAATATTAGAACACTTCCATTTTGTGTATTGCCAAGAATCTTTGCATGTAAACTATCGATTAAAAATCGATATAGTGTATCACAAAACATAATATATACATAGATTTAGTTTGGAGTGCCACGCCCTTCTCATTTTGGTAGTTTGTTTTCCAGCGGGAGCTGTTCGCTGGAAAGCTGAATCGGCTAAGGTGAAGGCAATTTGAAAATCCTTTCACTGACAGACTTGTGTAGAGGGTGGCCTATACTCTTCACTCAGCACTTAAGGTGAAATGCTTTGTAATCCACAAAGGCAGAAAATGTGTCAATTCATGTCATACTGTAATCAAGTCTCTCTCTCTCTCTCTCTCTCTCTCTCTCTCTCTCTCTCTCTCTCTCTCTCTCTCTCTCTCTCTCTCTCTCTCTCTCTCTCTCTCTCTCTCTCTCTCTCTCTCTCTCTCTCTCTGATCAAATGGCAAAGTACTTATTAAGTCTCTGTTGACGAGACTTGAAGAAGGGATTTTAAGTCCTTCATTATCTGAGCACTACATAATTCTCACTCTGACCATGAAATGCCATGAAACGTATATTTATTACAGCCAATTCATCCGCAGACATGAAAAAAAACCAGAGCCTTCTTCCCCTGTTGTTTTCCCCTATTTTTCCATATGCAGGACTGTAGGTCTACTACTGAGTAGCAGGAATAAAAAAACAAAACAATGGCCCTGACCTTGTCTATGTGTCTCCATGGAGACAAGGCCTCATTATAAAGCATTCCCCACTGTGGGCTACTGACAGGCCAGCCCTGCCGAAGACATGCTTAACAAGTTCGAGGGCTAAGTAAGACACATCCTGCAGCGTGTAAACACTCACTCCTTACTGGCAAAACATTTGGATTTACATGTGTATGAATACATTTACAGACATGATTACTGCACTGACTTAATCACCCCTGGCAAAACCTTCAAAACAGAAAGTTTTGGAATAAGGAACCTGGGATCGGTGTAAATGTACTAAAGCTAAAAAGATGCTTTAAGGAATTAAGTGCTTTCTATAGTGTATAGCTCATTTTGATCAGTTTTCCTATCTAATGTAAGCTCTAAATCCCTAACTAGTACGTATAGCCTCCAAGGCCGCAATAGTCTTTTCTAAGTACAGTTAAATCAGTAGTGCTATAAAATGGTCTCCTCGGGTGTGTCTTTCACGAGGTTGAGCGACCATCGTTATCCCTTGGGGGAACATAGCTTTTGTGTTAGCCTCTTAAGGAGGGATGATATTACCTCCCTGAGCTTTTTACTCCAGCGTGGGAAGGAAAACACTGTCCAAGTTGAATCTCATTTTGGTCAGTGTTGAGAACAACAACAACTTAATTCTGATTCTTATATTAAATAACCCCGAGCTCTGTGATATTTCTTTAAAATATGTTTTTTTATGTCAATTTGAAACAGAATCTGGTTCCCATGGGTGGTCTTTTGTCGTTTTCACTGTCCATTATGCCGCAGACAACACTGGTTATTGGGCCAGCATTTCATCTCACCCCATGAATGTGTTCTAACATTACAACTATTATTCACTGTCCTTTTGAAATCAAGTTAACTCCTACATAAAATGTCACTGGAATCATGCTTTGCTACTTAGATATAGCAACGCCTACCTGTATCTTGTATACAGTTTTGTTTAAAAGGCTGGTTACACTTGTCATAATATTATGATCATGACTGAAATATAAAAGCCCAACCTGAGCCAATCAATACCTCATTCATACCTCTGACCTGTGTACTGTTCACTTAAGGCCAAGGGAAGCCCAATTGAGTGTAACAGGTGCTCTATAAAAGGCAGGGGCTGGATCCCCTGAGGCTGTCAGTGAGGGAAGAGTAAAGCTAGAGAGAGAAAGAGAGCAGGTGGTAGAAGGCTTAACCTGAGCTCAAACCCATCCAATGAGCTCATCTCCGCAGGCTTAGTCAACTTCAAGTTGTCTGTTTTCTGCCAGGAGAGTCAGATCTGTGTACTCCTACACAGTCGGCCAACTCAACCACCAGCACTCTGCTAATCTGTCTGAGCACTATGTGCAGGCCATATGGCTATCGCTTGTCTGCCTGTCTCGCAAACAAAGTAATCCGTACACAGTGTTGTATATTTGCAGGGGGAAGCGTGTGGAAGGGATTGAAGTTATTTGTAGGTAAAGTTAATATATTTGTGTGTGGCGAGTTGGGCAGGAATGACAGTTATAGGTAAACAGATTCAGCCATCCTGTGGTCTATAATCTCACAACATCTCTGTGTTGTTGTGATGGGCCTCACTATCTGCCCTCATGTCATGTCAGGGCAGCCCAGGTGAGCAGACTCACACAATCCCACTGTCTCAATAACAAGTGTGTAAATATATTGTAAACTCCATGGTAATCTGTCAGTTTGTAATTCTCTCCACAAACATAATACAGCATGAACTATGCTATCCAGGTATAACATCAACACAAACAGGAGACAACTGAGGTTTGGTTGAGCTGGAGACAATAACACCACAACAAGGCTTTCCTTGTTGTGGTGTTATGTGGCTGTGTCAGCACCATATCTACTGCCTACTGCTATACTCTAATCTCCTGTGTCCAAGCCTATTTTAATTATGTCATGGCAGACAGAAGTAATTTAAAGTCTTAAGGACAACATCAGCACTTCTGAGAAGACAGACAAGTCCCAGCACCGTGGATTATCTGTTTCTAGAAGTGTTCTCTCATAAAATCCTTCAACAGTATTAACGGTCCCTCCTAATCAGACAACTGTGTTTTCATAATGTTTCCCTCCAGCTCTGTTACACCAAGGCAAACCTGAGCCACTATATCAGCTGTTGCTATGCTGTTACTTTTCTAGATTTGTCTGCCCACCACAAGTATGCCCACTGCCGCCTCAATCAGCCTACACTGAGTGAGGAGACACCTCAGCAGGTTCCCAGTCACAATGCTCATTATCATTTGCACTCCCTTCATCATCATTACACACCCACACCATTGGTATTGCTAAATGCTCTCCAAGAGGGACCGGTTGAAAAGCAAAAGCTGCGGCTAAACACTGTCCTTATGGAGCTTGTATGTCCTTCTCGTATGGTCACGCGGTAACAACCTCATTACATACTGCGCACTGTGGTCCTGCCCTAAGGACAGGATCCTCTGAGGGGAAAACATCTCTTCTGTGTGATAGCAATACAAGTCCAGTTAGTTTATTTCTTTCATTGCTAAAATAGATTAATCAAAAATCCATGTCACAGGTGTGATGTATATGATATGTGGAGGACTAGCCCTCTGCTGTTGTGCATAACTGTGGCCATCATAGCCAAACTACATTCTGTTCATTCAGAAACATACTTGTCATGGTTTACTCTAGTGGAAAATACAATTAGTATAAGGGCTCCAGTCAAAGCAGTTTACTTGCTAAATAAATGAGAAAGCCATCTCATATTGAGGAGGGGGAAAACAAAACAAGACTGTTAGGAATAGAGTGAACAGAGTCAGGCATAATGTTGTTAGCATTATCTATGAAAATGTCAGCATATTAGGTGATTGAAATATACAGTATGCTTAAATGAATGGTGTATTATTTTCATTATTGATTCGACTACTGATTCTTTTCTTGATTAATTGTTTTGCAGCAAAGAAATTATCGCAGTTTTTGCTCAAAACATTACTTAATTATTAATTATCAAAGTAGTTGCTGATTATATTTTTGGAAAACAATTAATCTTTTCAGCTTAGCTCTAATAAGAACAGAGATAAAGTTAACTAATAGTCCTACAATCAGCTTATATTGTGTAACATATGGGTGGAATTAAAGCTAGCAATGTAGTGGTGACTGCAGTAGATAGCACAGAGCAGTAGCTACAGAAGTTAGCAACAACAAGCAGTAAACAAGCGCTGAAGTTATGAGAGGGTTAGGGTTAGGGTCCATCATGAGTCTGACAGTTTTATGGAAGAGCAATGTTACATTGATGTGGTACTCTTTTAAACAATTGACTTACTGACTAAAAATAAAAATAACTGCATAATTGTGAGATGAATCTGAAACAAATATACTTATTATTTGCTGCCCTACAGTAGGTGTAATAAATGTTTTATGTAAGAAGCGTTACAGTACACAGCTTCTTGCTGGTTGTTGTCCAATTAAACCGCAGGCATTCACTATAGCGAAGCTTTCAGCCATCTGCTTATGAAAGACTTTGAGGCATTCCATCGTTAGAAAGGTCGTTCTCTTTGCTACAGGTCTGAGTCATCCAGCATTCATTTACAAAAGGAATTTGACATTTGTGCTGTTTTTTAAAGAGCTGGTGGCTTCAGTGCAGATACCCTATCTGTGCAGCCTCATGACAGGCAGGGAGTTCTGAAACAGAGACAACTGCCCTCTCACACACAAGCACACACTCTGACCCCATCACTCACTCACATGCATGCATACTGTACGCACACAGGGGTAAACGGTTTACTGACACACACACACGGCAGTAGAATAAAGGATGGCCATCTCACCTGTTCGTCCACTCTGTGGGCCACGATCGTAGCCGCCTCCTCCTGCTCAGCATCACTGAGCGGTCGGATCCTCAAGGCAACCTGCGGCACACAGAGTGAATTTAGTCACAAAAGGTATTAGTCACAAAATATATTCAATTTGCTGAAATTATGGGTTGAACTCTGCCTTGATGGGTAGGAACAACATTGACAGCATACACGAGTACTCTTATATACAAAGGATGTGTGTCCGGAGTCTTATGGATTCAGCTAGAGTTGTAACTGAATATGTACATGTGTTGAGAGCACTTCTTAGACGTGTTCTGAGCTGAAAGAAGGTGTGGTACAGGAGAAAGATTTGGTTTATCTCTCAGTTGCAGCAGACGTGTGAATTCTTCTGTTTTCTTAATGCTTAATGTTTTAAATGTCAAGCACAGGATGTACCATTTATTTTCCATTCAAGCAAATAGCAAATAATTCCCGTTTAAAAGGTCTTGGGCTTAAACCAAGCCCTGTTGGCTGTTTTTATTTCTCTGCAAATTTAGCATGTAATCCTCATTTTCACATGTTTATTTTCCCTTGTTTCCAGTCCCACAGGCAAAACTCATGCACAATTGTCATGTAAATATGAGTATAAATGTGACTGTCTATGTGTGTGGATTGGTGACAGGTCTAGGGTGTACCCTGCCTTCTAATCAGTGCATGCTGCGATAAGTTACGTACCACCACCCCCTTGAATGTAACAAATAGGTATAGAAAACAGATGGAATAATGGACTGAGTATCCAATTAAACTCCATATTTAATCACTTCGCAACCTGAATAATGTGAATTTCTCCTCAAAAAATAAGACACACATTAGAGTGATGACAGTTTTTGCGCAATCAGCAACACAAACAGACACCTGTATTTTTAGAGGGTAAATTAGCCTTTATTTATGAACACTGGTCAGCATTTGGCAGCGACAAAACCACTAGTTCAGTATTACATTGTAAACATTAATACACTCATGCATGGCCCCCCTGTTGTTATACTTTCTCTCCCTGCATGGTTTCTTTCCATGAAAACATTAAGAGATCAGTAGGAAAGATTTTAATGAGAGTAGATGGTATGAAAAAAGACAATAACAATAAAAGCAGTAGTGTCATGTACCCGGAGGCTGGCATTAATGTGACCTGAACAGTTATAAAGAGGAATGCAAAGGGGAATAATAAGGCACTTTCTCTGTCAGCACCCTGTAGAAAGTGTATTACATGCTGGACAAGAGAGATGCCAAGCAACTGAAAAAGCCACTTCAATTATTCAGATATGGGCTGCAGAACACAGAGCAGGTAGTGTACGGCTGGGAAATCTAAAATCTAAAAAACAACAATGGATGCTGTTGGGAATATAAAAGGAAACGCAGAAAAACATACTGAAAATGTATTGTACACCCGTACAATCCAATGCAATCCAATGCAATCCAATGCACTGTTGAGCCATGCATTCTACAATAATAATGAAGGATTTTTTATATATATTATCATAGAGGTGTATTAAATGTTATGCTTCAGTAATGAGGTCATCATGGGAGCTGGTGTACTGCATCATATTCAGGGGAGGTGTTTTCCCATATGCAAAGCAAACAATTAGAAACCCCTTTTAATGAAGCGTACGTTAGTCCAGTACAACATTACCTTTAATTATGACCTCAATAATAACAACATTCAAACAATTTCAACAGAAAGTGACCATTATAGGCTTCATATAAGTAGACTTTATGGTAGAACAGTTGTTTTGGATTACATTAGATTGTATAGGTGTATCTAATAAAGTGGCCACTGAGTGTACAGGTAACAGCAGATTTCTGGGTCTCACATGGTTAGGGTTTATGACCAGTAACAACAGCTTGCTTGAGTAAAGGGAAAACTCAAATATAAACTAAATGATACAAATGTTAAGTTACAACTCAGGGTATTTAAAACATACACAGGAAGCAACATTAAAAGGACATTACGTAGTTTGAACTCACCGTTAGTTGGTGGTCTTTTGATTCGCCCGTGTCCTTCATGGTCACTTACGGTCAGAGTGAAGGATAATGAGAGTCAGCAGCAAACGGGACATTGGAAGATTCTCCTCACTGTCAGTACCTGCATGACACCTCCTCTAAAACATTTTTTTTAAAACACCTGCAGCCCTCCGCGCACACACTCTCAACAACTAAAGCACTCTCTATAGCTGCTAATGGTTTCTGACAGCAGCTACTACCGAGCTTAACAAGCTCACGTCGTGTCGTTTTCACTTAACGACCTTTCGTTTTACAATCAGTCCCAGCTTGTCTCTCTTTTTCTTTCTACGTCCTTCAAAGTGTGTCGACGCTCGTCCTGTGTTTCCACTCAGCAGGTTAGAAACACAAAATACGAGAATAATTAATCTGGCGGCAGACGAAGAGCTGGAGAGGTGGTAGGTAACACCGGCGGCGGCTCACCTGCTAGTCCCTTCCCTGTCTGAGCTCGCGCCTCTCCGCTGCCCTGCTGCTGCTGCTCCTCGGCGTTGCTATGTGTGTGTCTGCGCGTGAGTGCCCGTGCGTGTACGTTGTTGTCAATGGAGATTCGCGGAGCACCGGTGCTCTCTACCAATGCTACTTGTAATACAATGTAATAAGATAAACACATACACAAATGCACAGTGGTACAATTTAACCAAGTAGCCTACATATACTCAAATACTGTACTCAATTACACATTTGAGGTACTTTACTTGCTACTATACCACATTTTGATCTTTCTTTTTAACTCAAATACATTTATTTGGCCGCTTTAGTTACTACCTACTTTGCATGTTTATATTGTGAATACAAAATATATATTTTTTTAAATGGTGATATATTGTTATAGATAAGCAACACAGTAGTGTACAATTATTTGAAATGTGCCCCACCTTTACCAGCTGCAACATTATTTAGTATATTGACAATAATTGTAATCCAATAATATAATATATATATAATATACTATTTTGCCTAATGAGTATTTTAACAGTTTGGTACTTTAAGTATATTTTGATGCTAATACTTTTGAATTCAGGACTTTTACTTGTAACAGAGTATTTTTACTTTGTTTTACACTTTGGTATTAGTACTTTTACTAATATAAAATAATATATTTTTGTAACCTTCTAAAGCGTTCCATATTAACATTAAAATACGTGGTATACTGTGCAGTGACTCATACAGTAATAGCATTTTCTACAGGAGTTAATACAGCTTCCACTGAACAGCACTTTTTGCTAGACTATGCTGACATCTCCTGGAAGAATTAAAAAAAGAATACCTTACTGTGCCCACAGTTTCAACCCACTTGCTGGCTATAACACTTTAGGGGCCCTAAAGTGTCAATCACAACAGTTTTCCCTGTGGTACAGTAAAGTGCACCCAAAGGACTTGAACACTCAACAACAAAGTAAAGACCCATCAAGTTGTACTCAAAATTGATTTATTCAACTCACAATTAGACCCCGTAGTTGTGGGGTCACACACAAAATTAAGCACCATTTTCAGTGCCTGTACAATGTAACATGCTTAATTAAAGAAATGACACTTACCAAAATAATTATTAAACAAAACTGCATGTATGAAATCCCTACAGAAAATTATGGTTAGGCAATACAAACATGTACTGTTTGGATGGTTTGAATAGATGAAAATAATTACCTGAATATTCTCATTAATCATGGTTAGAGCAGCACAGCTTCCCAAGTAATGACAGAAACTACAACTTTATTGTATTAGATGGATTAGACATGTAGAGAACATGAATTAATGGCCCTTTAGAATGTACACAAAAAATAGTGATTTATGTGACATCGCCACACAAAACTAGCAAAAACATATAAAAGTTAGCACATTGTTTAAGCAAAATCAAAATAAACCACATCAGAATGAGACACCCGTCTGTTATTGTACAACTTATGTACAGTAGTCGCGTTCTCACGGTAGTCTCGTCTCCAGGAGATGTAGAAACGTAAAGCTTCACTTGCAGGCGTGTCTCTGTGTGAATGCAAATAAATTATACCTCAACAATACCTCCTGCTTTGTGCTGCCAGTGCTGGGTTTGTGCTTCACAAATATCAAGCATGAAGATGACATAGAAAATGATATGTTAACATCAGCTGTCGTGTTCACATTTTTCTCTTTGGAGACCTGTAAGTTTTGCAATGTAAAAAATACAGGATAGACGAATCACTTGAATGTTTTTTGTTTGTTTGTTTTTTACATTATTGTGAGCATGTTGCTATGTTTTACTGCAGTGAGAAATTAATCCTCAAAATTGCTTCTATCCCCTGTTTCATCAAAGTTATGTTTAGTCGTGTTTTACCTGAAGAGCTCAGGTGCATAAAGACAGTCAAATCTTCCCTCAATGCTTCACCAATAGATGACACAGCATGACGAACACTACATACTAAGAGCAGGTTAGGTCCGAGCAGGTTGCTAAATATTTCTGACAGCACGTGTTAGAACTATTTAGCAAGTTCCCCAAAAGATGCCTTGGGGCGGACAAGTGTGATTAATCATTTATGAGCACAGAGAAGAGTACCGATATGGCTGCATTGTCCTGAGACTGCACAGCCTGGAGTCCTGGACTGACGAGATGTTACACACTGCCCTCTGTGATGCTTGGAGTAACCACACACTCTTTGCGATGCTGTTTCCCTCCTCGGTCAGATAAAGAAGTCTATGCTTGGAAGTCGTTCCCAAAGTGTCTTATCTGTTCCTCGGTCATGGATAGATAGGTGGCCCGCATACTGGGGGAGTACTAAGGAGGGAAAGGTGAACACATAGAGGATGTTACAAGCTGATTCTGTGAGCTCAGGGGGAAGGTTTCACACAGGTATGGGCTGAGCCTAATCATCAGCTAAGAAAAAAGAAAATTCCATGGGGGTTTAAAGGAGCAGATCACTAAAAATCTATCTTTTGGGGATCAATTTCAAGATTGAAGCGTAGCAGCTGCAGTCAGCTTGGATTCACAGAAGTTACAATGGATTCCAGTGGCAACACAGGCTGGCAGTGTTGTCATTTCACCAATAAGTTATAATGCATTTTCAGAGTCGCCATTAGAATCCGATGTAACTGCTGTGAATCCAAGATGAAGACATTATGTCATCTTCCACAAAGACCCACCTTCAAGCCTACAGGTGCCGATTGTTTTATGCTCAAAAGATAGATTTTCTAAGGGAGTATTTCTTTAACACATACCTACAAAACTGACTCAAGGCATAGATAACAAATTAAATCTACAGTTTGTTCAAACAAATCAATCCATTACTCATTAAATGTACAATTAGTAACACTTCAATCACTTTGACATTAACAGTAATGTCACTATAAATCTGTCAATACCCGGATACATTCTATAGCAGTACACAACGCCTGGTGCTTAATACTTTGTGGGCTATGGAATTGAATGACTGGAGCAGAAGTGCATGCACAGGGAGGCTAACTGTGAGGAAATCCAGGGACATGACTACAGTACCACCCTGTGAACGCCAGGGGAAGACAAACCCTCACTAATTCAAAGGGAATTTCTGAAATGAGGATATTAGGTTGTGAGTTAAAAAGCCATGCCAAACAGGAAAACTGCACAGGAATCAAACTAAGTGATGTAAGGTAAAGGAGAGGTAAAAGACGGAGATGCAACAGAGGAGAAGGGAGGGAGTTAACCCTGAGGAAGAGTTGAAAAGACTTACTCGGTTTCTATACTGCTGAGAGTATATCTCCAAATGTTGATAAAAAAAAAAAAGAGGAAACATAGAAATGAAAAGATACAAACAAACAAACATACACATGACAAACGAACAAACAGAAAATATATAAAAGAAGCTGTTAGCCGCAGACTACTGCATGGTGCTGTACAGTTGAAGTCATGAGGGAGAATTTAATTATACATTGCTTGCTGGCATTAATTAGGAAAGAAGTCATAAGGCAAAATACATCTCTTATTAATCTACAAACTGTACTTAAACTGTGGCAATACAAAAGCATGAATAGTAGAAAATATATTGATCTTTGTAACATCTTTTTCTAAAATAAAACATGTGTTTAGTTTGTATTCCCTGAACTGATGATCACATTGTCTCTTTAAATCACCCTTTAAAAAGAAGGTTAAAACAGATTACTTCAGAATGCATGTAACTGCTGTAGTTCATCACACACTTGTACATTAAGAGGCTGTGCTCAATGAAAATTTAATCCAGAATGTTTCTATTTTTATCTCCGCGATGTACAGTAACAGGGGACAAGTGGCCGAGCGGGGGGGAATGTATTCAACGAGGAAGAAGATCTTTAGTGTCAACACTGAGCGAGTTTATGGTTTACGACCCGGGTCACTCCCTCCTGGGAATTTGGCCTGAGAGAGGCTACATGATGTTCACTTCATGCTTAAATATTAACCACATTCATTCTCCTCTCCTTGCTTTGGTGCTGTTAAGTCGGCCTCAGTAAGTTACGAAGGGCAGAAAAAGGCACAGAGTACAACAAAGACTAACTCATTAAATAGCTTTAAGAAATCCTGTTGATTAAATCAAAGAAAGGTTATAAGATATGGCCTTCTCCTGACTTACAAAGCAATTAATGGTCAGGCTCCAGCATATCTTAAAGATCTCATAGTACCTTATAAACCAACTAGAGCATTACGCTCCCAGACTGCAGGGTTACTTGTAGTTCATAGAGTCTCTAAGAGTACAATGGGAGCCAGAGCCTTCAGCTATCTAAGCTCCTCTCCAGTGAAACCAGCTTCCAGTTTGTGTTCGGGAGGCAGACACCCTCTCCACATTTATGAGCAGGCTAAAGACTTTCCTTTTTGATAAAGCTTATAGTTAGGGCTGGCTCAGGTTTGCCCTGGATCAGCTCCCTAGTTATGCTGCTATAGGCTTAGACTGCCGGGGGACACCTCCCTGCTCTCCTCCTTCTCTTCCTCTCTCCTCCCCTCCCTTTCTATCTGTATGCATTTATGTAAATGTATGTTACTAACTCATCATCCGGGGCATCATCCCCGGAGTTTCTGTCTCTCATGTGGCAGGTTGCCACTGATAAAGTTTACGTCAGGATCAGGAATCGTGGCTGCGCCTGCTGCCCTGGTCCTGCTGGATACCGGGAAGCCTTTTTGACATTTTCCTGGATTCATCCAAACTTTCTCTTTTTCAACACAACATAATTTCTGTCAAATGTTGTATTTGTACTATGTTGTTTATCCTGTACACACGACATCTATTGCATGTCTGTCCGTCCTGGGAGAGGGATCCCTCCTCAGTTGCTCTCCCTGAGGTTTCTTCCATTTTTCCCCCTTTAATTATGGGGTTTCTTTTAGGAAGTTTTTCCTTGTGCGATGCGAGGGTCTAAGGACAGAGGGTGTCGTAACCTGTACAGTCTGTAAAGCACACTGAGACAAATGTATAATTTGTGATTTTGGGCTATATAAATAAATTTGATTTGACTTAACATTTGAGTGAGGAAGTGAGCTGAGGCAGAAAATATGAATGTAATAATCAGCAGTTATTTATAATAACAACTATTTCCTGTGCTTTAAATGCTAAATGTGTCTGTTAGCTCAGAGGGAAGTGACATCATAGGAAGGACTTGGCCTCTGGGACCCAACGCACCGAGGGGGGTGGAGAGCCTCGTCCTATCAGAGGCACATTCTCGTATCGCGGATTTCCCCCGAACAGAGCCGTCTGGTTCCTGAGAAAGAATTAAAGAAGGTGGCTCAGAGGAATTATATAATTTAGTAATCACATTTTGCTCTTCCCATTATTTCAGCTCACTCACATGTACTCAGACACAGGGGCGTTGGAGACAGCCGGGGCGGGCGGGTGTATGCTGTTCTGGCTGCCCATGCTGCTGCTGTAGCTGCAGAAGCTGTGCATGTTGGTGAGGTTAGGGTTCTGAGAGGCTATCCTCCTCGCCCGCGGGTTAAATGGATCCTCCTCATCGATGTCGTCATAATCTCGTTCCCTAAAGAAAGAGAGAAACATCAGAAGAGGTTACATGTTACGCTTCCACAACAACTCTGTCGGTCCGTCCCGCTACATAAACAAAACAGAGAGAAGCAACACACAGAGGGGGAGTGTGACTTTTTACTCCACTACATCTTTATAAAGCAAATAATCGTTTGCTGCTATATTAATGTTCTGAATGAGAACCTTTAAATAACTCCTTCTCTGATTCATAACGGAATTTAAAGCTACAGACAGGATACGTATATATTTTTAGATTCCGTGTAACACTATTACTCAGGATATCGTTATCTCAGATGTCCGTAAAAAATAAATATCTATTAATCCTCTTTAAATCATAGAAAAATAGATGCTCCTTATAGCCCCAGAACTTTCCTGAGAGTCATTACATTTTTAGATTTTCTTAAGTATCCAAGTAAACTAGTGATAGCTGTCTGTGCACCTACAGGTACAATGCAAATGGGAACAGCTAATAGCTAATCTGGCATATTTTTTATTGGTGCTAATGTGCCAAAATGTAAATAAATACAGGCCAAAACAACGAGGCTCAAGCTGTAACATAGTGTAACCAGGCCCCCAGGAACAGCACCGGGCTTTGAAGACAATTTGACATAGTGTGTTTCCTATTCCCTGACCAATAGGCTATCCATCCTAGCCTTAATCCTTCGTCTCTCCAGACCATCCCTTCTAGCATTTACCAACTTTTTGGCTTCATGCGCCACTGAGCAACTTTCATAGAAAAGAATGGGGCCCCGCCTCCAACGCTGTCTCCAGCTCTCTTTAAACATCCATGCCTACAACTCACTGAATCAATGGCAACATTGTACTTTCTGTGTACAGCCCCCAAAGAATTATGGGGCATCTAGTTCAAACATTTATACCATGAATATCCCCAAAATAAGTAGAAGTAGAATATTAACAGAAGGGACGTAATTCATTAGTATTGTCTCTCATGTTGGAATATCAATCATTTCTTGACATTACTAAGTGAGAGGTGAGTTTACAAGAAGGAAGCACACAGTAAAGAAGATATTCTTGCATTCACACAACTGAATTTGTATTGGTAACAATTGTACAATTGTCAAAAAATGTCATACACGCACACACAAACACACATATACAGGTTGGCTCAGAGTAGGTGAAGCTGCATAGAGATGGCTGCAGGATGAGGAAATGAGGGCGCTCAGGCAGACAGGCAGAGAAGAAGAGTACAAACTGACCTGCAGGCAATTTGTCTCCAAGCCCTGGGAATGGCACATAGCATGACGGTGAAGGCACAGGCTGCCAGGGTGGAGAACAGACAGAGGTAGAGTACACCCTCCACCCCGTCATAGCACACCCCCACCATTGCATCCAGGTAGTCCTAAAGAGGTCAAACACATAATATAACACAGGAAAAAAAGGTAAAGGCACAAACCATTTGCTTTAAATTTTACAGTAGACAAAATGAAGCGAAGATGAAAAAGCACTTAGAGCCCTGGAGTGTGTCGTCTCCGGAAACTTAATTTGTGTCATGAACATGCACATTCAGTGGGATGTTCAACATTATTCATGTAAACTGCACTGCAGTCATGAGCCACACTGTACAGGTTTAACAGTGCAGGAAATTCAGAAAAGTTACTCTCATTAAATTTGAAATTCTTTGTGTTGTGCTTTGCTCTGCTGTGTTCCCAGTTCCACATTCAGTTTGATTCTGAAATCCTGCGTGGCCACTTACTTTACTGCTGACCTAGTTGTGCTGTTGTGATGCCAATTAGGATGCAGTGAACAAACCTTGTTCAGCCCCCTGCAGTCCAACAGGGCGGTCAGCTGGTGCAGACTGGCCTCCGAGGAGTTGAGCACATGCTGGATACCCAGCAGGTCTCTCTGTGGAGAGGTAACCAGTATCACTGACAAATACTTAACTAAAATAATTCGACTCTGTTGTACTGCAGCATAAAAGTCATAGCTTGATGTTTGTGTGTGTGCGTGTGTGTGTGTGTGTGTGTGTGTGTGTGTGTGTGTGTGTGTGTGTGTTTGTGTGTGATACCTCAGCTGTAGGAAAGAGAGGCACGGCAAACTGCAGCAGACCCTGGATCTGTATTTGCATGGTGGTCAGGGACCTCTGGAAGATGGTCAGAGGCTGCAAACAAGAAGCGCATGCTAATGTAAAAGCACATCTTAAAGAAAGCACCAGAACAAAAAAGTCATCTTAGAGAAATCTATTAACAAGGATTTTTCAGTTGACATGAATAAAAGGAACAACAGGAGACACAGCCAAAAGAAATTAGTGAACATTTTTTTCATTTGGTTGGCCATGGCAGCTTTGTAGGGTCGTGAACTGATATAAAAAATATCATATTACTATAAAACAACATATTGTAGTTTAAGTCTGACATTGTGGTGGTGTACATTTATGTTCCCACCAACAGGGGGCAAAATAAGCCTCCACATTCAGTATGTGTGTAATCACAAACTACCTGCAGGACAGCACCTTCTGCCCCATGCATCTTTTTATTTTATTTTATTAACATTCTAGCATAACCATAAATTAATGAATCTGTCACATCTCCAAAGTAAAATTGTATCTTCACAGTCACCCAACCTTACAAGAGTACGCTGGGAACCTCACTGGCCTGTGGCACAATGTTAAATTGAAACAGGATATGGTCAATTACCTCAACCATCCATAAATGTAATTGCTTTCCTCTGATCTGACATTTTTTCTTTGGATCCGCACGACTGTCCGTCCGCACAATCTAACGGCCTGATCAGATTTAGCTTCTTTTTTTTTATACTTGAGTGAGCTTATTGTGTGCCAAATAAAGTATAAAATAGGACAGAGAACGTGGATGGAGGAGGACAATAAGAAAAGGAGAAGAGATGACGTTGATAAGAATAGAAAAAGAGCTGTGGAATGAAGCAGAGTTGACACAGCAGCAATGCCCCAGAGCGGTGAAACACGGGGGCGCAGAGCAGGGTAGAACTACAGTGCACTGCTGCGGTTCAAGCTGAGAACACAAGACAGGAAGAGCTTGTATGTTTGCCAATCAGTGTGAATTCCTGTATCTGGCAGCTTGCTTGTGAACTTTGCACCTGTTGGGTATGTGTGTGGCGGTGAAAAGAGTGCTGACTTTGTTTACCAGGCGGGGTGACGGCTGTCTGCCCTCCGCTGCTGCTCTCTTGTTATCCTCGGGGCATGTCTACAAGAGCCAGATAATAAGATTTGAGCTCCGCAGGGCCAGAGCTTGCAAAAAAATGACTTCACCACTAACTGATGTCAGCGGTGAAGTCAGTGACGGGACCCACAATCTACTCTGCTTCTCTGAATAGTGACCTCACAGAACTCCAGGAGAGGGGAAATACGACGATTATCAAAATTGCTGTCATTTTATAGCCGTTGTTGTGGGGGCTTTGTAAAATGTTGGTATGTTTTGGCTTGTTTTGCCTGATACATTCAAAGACTGAACAAATACAGAAATAAGAGACAGAGAGAACAATGATGGTGACAGCCTGGGAGATAGTGTTGGAGGCTTTGCAATTTTGTAACGTTCAGCCAGACTCGTGAGGTGAAGTTAGGAAGCAAATCAGACAGGCAGCGCTGGATAGACAGAAAGAGTTTGACAAAGATGAGGCTTGAGAGGCTGAGAAACGAACTCCCCATCCAGCACTGATCTAGTGAATTACAGGTCTAAAGATGTTTGGACAAACGTCTATGTTACATAAAACCATCTTTTCAGTATTTAAATGACTATATTTCAATATGTAGTGGAGACCTGTTACACATTTAAATCCTGTTTAATGGTTTAATGTGACCTAGATGCAGGGCTGCAGCAGGAATCTTTTTTTAATTTTAATTTTAATTTTGTGAGTTAACAGTTTATTTATATTATTTTATACTAATATTATATTATTATTAAAAAATAAAGGTTTAAAATATGTTTGGCTGGGTATCAGACCTTAATACACAAGTATTAATAGTATTAGTAGTATTCGGAGTACTGACTGAAATGTATCTATAGCATCAAGAATTACATTTTAAATATTGAATAATAATAATACAGTTTCTTAGGCCTGTTTATTTAGATATATATAGATATTTTCTTGATTTAAATCTGAATACATTTGTAACCTTGAAACTACATTTCATTTGAACACCGATGTATTGCGCAGTTTGATTTATTTTGCAAAAGAAAGGAATCAAAACCAGTGTATGAAAAAGTGTTGAGTCTTAGGCCTGTTGAGATACCGATATCCATCCCTAGTCCGTTATTCATCTATTTATTTTGTTAGCCTAAAAGTATAATTTGAATAATAAATTATATAGTATTATAAGTATATTAAGTCTAAACATACTACAATCTTCTTGTAAAAAAGCTACTATGTTATAAGTTTGTAATTGTAGAGTAATAAGCGTCTTTGAGTTTCTAGAAAAGCACCATATAAATCTAATGTATTATTATTATTATTATTAATATCTCCAGTAAACTCCAAATATCCAGTAAAAATACCAACGGCATGACCACAGTGTTAGCTCCTGGCCCTGCTATAGACATCTAAAAATGCTTTTTTAACCCCGACATGAAGACGTCTTACGACCTTTACATTACAAATCGAATGCTCACTAGGTCGTATCAGTCAACATTCAGTAGGAGTTGCAAAGCATCCTGTGTCCTACCTGCTGGAAGGGGTTGGAGAGAGTCTGGTTGCAGTAAAGGTAGTAATGAACAATATCTGTGAAACACACAAACAGGCAGAACAAGCTGATTAAATGCACTTTCAACTTTCACTTTTTACTTAACTAAAGGGCAATTAGCGTCATTGTAATTTCAACCCCATCAATGCAACATTATTCATATCGTTAACACTGACGCTCACCTGTACCGATGACACCCTTTGTCTGGCTAATGAGGTACTTGTCAGGGGACACGCAGAAATCACTTGTGCCCTGAAATAAAAACAGGAGGCAAACAATGAATTAGTCTTGAAATAAGGAGGTTAAAAACAGAAATTCATAAAGAACCATTCAATAAAAGCATGAGAAGTATATATTCGGGAAAATAAGGCTGCTCTTATAATCCACTTTAACATGTCAAGACAGGAATACTTTTCAATTGTGTCACTCACAACCACTTTTACTCAACAAGACACCTGCAAAATCATAGAAGTGTGGAGCGGTGGTCTCATTCGAACTGTGCCGTCTGAATCTTAAATGTCCCCAGGGCTCAGGCGGGCGGGGGGGGGGGGGCCCTAATGAGCCCCGCACACAAATGAGATACAGTGATGTGAATTTCTCAGCAAACCCAAGCTAGTTTGTTAGGAACAAGGGATACAAAGGAGCGCTGCAATTCAGGTACACTTGTCAGGATTCCTTAAGGGAAAACAGTGAATGCAGAGTTCTGACTCCCTGCTGACTGTAATTAAGAGTTCTGCAAAGAGGCACATTCCTTATGCATTCATTTATTGTGTACTGAGGCACTTCACTGCAGCCTACACACACACACACACACACACACACACACACACACACACACACACACACACAATCATCAGCAGTCAGTCAAGGACAAAAACATTTGACATTAGGGCTGCAACTAAGGATTATTTTCATTCATTAATCTGTAGATTATTTTCGAGATGAATCGATTAATCGACTCCAAAGTGATGTCTTAAATGTCTTGTTTTGTCAGTAAGTCCAACAAATATTCACATTAATATGACACAAAACAGAGAAAAGCAGCTCAATATTTGATAACAACATTTCCTGCCGTTTTTGCTAATAATAATAATAATTAAAAGATTAAAGGGAATGCTTTTATATAGCGCTTCTCTATTCTTTACAACACGTCAGCATTCACCCATTCACTCATCAGGAGTGATCAACATTCACACACACTCACACACCGTGTGGTCACTTTGACACGTTGACCACAAGGGCCGGGGATCAAACCAGCGACCACCCTCTTTTCTGTCGATCGACTAATCAATTAACTAATAGTTGTAGCTATATCTGACATGCACACCTGTGCACACAGACTTTCACCACACATTAATATCCTCAGAGAGACAAACAAACACACAGTCTAGACACTAATATGACACACTGGCATGCTGGTTTCCTCTGGATGTGGTGGTTGTCTGACATTGTTAGAGCGCAGCAACATTACTCGTTCTCATTTAAAGTGGGACACAACAGTCTGGCTGCAGTGGCAAGTACATTATCACAAGTTCAAGTCTGAGTTATGGTGGATTAGGTCGGAGAAAGCAGTGAGGCAGTGCAGTGGGTTTCATGGCTAAGTGGTCACCGCTGCTGACATGCTGCTGACATGCTGCTGACATGTTCCACATGTTCTCACAGTCCAGAACCATTAAAGTTAGTCCATGTGGAGAGCGGCACACAGGTGTGAATGTATTTTATCCCTGCACTGGACTGATGACCTGTCCAGTGTTTGCTACAGATTGCAGTCCCTGAAAGCCACGAAAAAATAGGAAATACAGTCAAAAGCGGAATATTCCAAAATGATTAGATGTATATATTCTTACACAGTATTGAAGCTGAAACAATTAATCCATCAATCAATTATTCCAGTGGCTGATAATTAACTGCAATGTTTATAATGGATAAAGCATTTAAGTAACTTATAAAGCAAACATTTACAGGTTCCAGCTTCTCAAATGTGAGAAGATGCTGTTTTCTTTGTTTTTTTTATCATTTTGAATGGAATATGTTTTTTGTCAGATAAAAAAAGCTATTACAAAAACTTCACCTTGGGCTTTTTCAACACAAGTGCAGACTGTACTGAGTCACAGAGCCGCACACACACAGACACGCACAGACACGCACACACACACACACACCTCACACACACACACACACACACACACACACACACACACACACACACACACACACACACACACACACACACACAGTTTCTGTATAACCTTAATGAAAGCAGGTTACACACCCTCCAAATGTACAAAGGAACACACACATATACAGGCCTGTACCACTCACATTAACACATAAATGAGAAGACACACATACATAACAAACAAATGCACACACTTGTTCACACATAGACATGATGTCTGAACTATGAAGGCGCCACTGCAGACTGTTGATGTAATTGCTTTGTTCACAGCTGTATCCTTGCCTCAGCAATTGTGAGGCCGTTTTAAACTGTCAGGCAGAGAAAAGGCCCGGTGGACGTCAACCATACAGTCCAGTTAAGGTCAGCATCAGACAAACACCCCGAGACAGACAGGTTACATAACAAGCCGACGTGAATGTCATGATTCTGGAACACACACGGGGAGGGCAACAACTTTGGTCTAGAGGGAAAAATCTTAAAAACTACTGGCTCCATTACTATGACATTTGGATTTGATGTTTATGGTATCCAGATGATTATTTTCAACTATCAACTATCTTTGATGGCCCCCTGGTCATCTTTCTTTTTGTTAAGCTAGGTCAACATTTCTCCTTCACAAACACTTGGGAAAAAGATGGATTTCCTCTACTGCTTCTGACAGGCAACCATTCCCACACATTTGGAGTGAATATTCACGTTCCCGAGAGAAGGAACCCCTTTTGATTTTGGCGTCATATTTCTGTATTGTGCCGCGATATTGAAAATTCTTTGGACTGAGTTTTCATAGCATTTGTATCACAAGGAATCCACCAGGATTTCAACCAACTATCAGGCAAATGTAGACCAGAGAGTAGACTTGTAAAGGAGACATTAAACTGCTAGATGAAAAGGAAGATGAAACCAGAGACTAGTTTGTGTGTAACTGATCGCACCTCCTGCTGCTTTCTACCCGATGCTCATTAGCTCCAACTTAAATTCTCTCTTGTTAACAATCCTCTACAGCCCCGAGTCAAAACACACCATCCAACAACAAACCTGAGAAAAATAGCACACTTGCCTGAGGCAGGAGAGTCAAACACCAGTGCTCATGCTTCTGATATTCTTTCAAATGCATCTCTCTATTTTCACACATCACTGTAATTCTTACCCTCTAGGTCACTCGAACATGGGACCAAATTATTATTCACTTATTCGGCATTATTAAAAGCTGCAATAGGATTCCTGTTGTCATAATCCTTGACTTTGAATCAAGTTATTGAGGCTTGTATAATGACGCTGACATGGTTTGGGTTTGGGATTTTGTTCTTTTGTCGGTCTATTTTCAGCGGTGTGCCGTTTGATAACAGAGATGAAAAGCGTATAAGGTGACAGGAAGACAAACCAAGATCAGAAGAAAGTTGAGATTGGGCAGCGAGAACGCGCTAAAACCTTTTTAGATGACACTGCATGGCTGTAAGCGCTCTTTTTAGATCGAGCACATTTTTCTGAGGAGGCTAAAAAAATAATTAAGGCAAAAGAATGTCTCTTGATTAGCAGCTATGCAGCTAAAACATGCACGGTTTTGCATAAATAGGCTTGATACGAATGCAAAAAAGTGCAGCTGCATCCTTTGTTCATGTTTTGGTAAAAAGGTGCACATGTATCTCTGAGAGAGAATGTTATGTGATCTGACAATTGTTCCTCATCCTTTTGTAACGACACACTGCAGATATTTTTAAATGTATCCATTTACAAATGCAGGTACATGCACTTAAGCACATGTGCAGCATCATCTCTCCTCCCTAACCCCCACACATTCAAAGGCATTTGTCAAGTGCAGAGTGCGTTAAAGCAATTTATCACCACTGTCAGGCACGACAAGAATTGATTACAGACCCGTTTACACTAGTTTATATTGGGGTAAGCGAGGCAGCTCACCACAGCAGTAGCCAGGTCAGCGCCTAGAGAAGTCCAGCTCAGGACCAGCGTCAGCACTCCAAACACCATCATCCTGCAGGGACACAAAGCAACAGCAAGGTCACAGTGCAGCTCAGTACATTCATCTGAAACACATGCAGAAGCCTCAGGAACCAGGACAAGATGGCTCGCTGAAGCTTGCCATTTATCCAAATGAAGTAAAGCCTGTCATTTGTGCAATTGAAATACAATGATTTATGATTTACATCACTTGTCCCACTTTGCAGTGAGTGTTTTCCAATAATTTGTCGGGTGGGGACTATTTTTTTCTAGAAGTACATCATTAGAAAACTGAGAGAGTACCAAAGGTTTGTAACTCAAACACAACACTGACATATAATCACATTTAAGTTGATATGCCAAACTTTTAAGCAAACATATACATATTTAAAGATACGGAGCAACATTAGCATTCATTAAAGTTTGTGTCCACTTAGTGAATGTAAATCCAGTTAAGCTTTTTCTACACCAACTACAAATATTTGTATTCAGTCATCACACTGATTATTGTTCTGTAAATGCTTTTATTCTCTCCAATTTTGTACTAATCTTTATGTTTTTGCTGTGAAGCACTTTTGGCAGCAATTCTTGTATGAAAGGTGCTATACAAAAAAGGTTTTATATATTATATATAATATTATTATATATTGTAGATGCTATATGCTGCACTATGATGACCTGCTAGGTGTAAACTTCTGCCTGGTGATTGGTGTTGGGCAAGTAACGAATAGTGTTTTTTTTTTTTCAAGAGCTAAGAGGGCAGATGATGAGAGCAGTGAGAGTGAACCAAAACAGTAAATTGCAAGCCAGGAAAATCAAAACAATGTTTTAAAAGAGTCTATAAAGCTCCATAGAGCTGAGGAAATGAATAACTGGTTGATAATTCATATCATCCTCTCCTGACATCAGGAAGAAATAGCACGCTGTAATACGCAGGAAAAAATCTATAATACATACAGATGGACAATCTTAAAACTAAAGCAAATTTTTTTTATTTTTGCAGAGTTCAAATAGTTATCAGCATCCTACGGAGGGAGTACAGTGGAGCTATTTTCATCACAGTTTCTGTTATTGAAAGGAAACAGCGTGAGCCCCGAGGGCCAGGAGTAGTGATCTCATTGTCCTGTCATCTACAGGAGAAGTCAAAGGTCATGTTCTTTTCTGTGGGGGTTGATTCTGCAGCCACAACATACAGCTGCAGCGCCGGGGCTTTATGCACTGAGAAAAGAGCAGCTCGGCTCCGCTGGCCTACATTGCATTACGGCCCCCTGGCAGGGCGACTGTTCCCTGCACCCATGAGGACATAAAAAATGTGGTTTTGTTTTACAGTGGGCTCCCTCCGTGATGATCTCATACTATCAGAAAATGACTTTAGAGACATTGATGGGGAGGTTTGGGTGAGGATTTCTGCATGCAGGGGAGCGGTGATGCGCCCGTCTGTGTATACAACAGGACAGAAGAGGATCAATACACATTAAAAGATGAACACTGGTCCTATCATAGGATCCTTATTATGTGAAATAATCTCCAGGAAATCCAATAAACACTTTCCAGATATTCCCCTCACAGCGTGTCACCTGAGTTTAAATATAATTTGGCTCTGCATGTCCAGGCTCATTTTTTAACACTCTTCAAGGTGCCTGAATAATCCAATTGACAATGTGCTGAAAAGACACAGCGCTCCCAACATTGAATTTACAAGCCACCACTTGTGTTCTCTTTCTTCCCTTATCTTTTTTTTTTCATTTCTTGACACTCTCTAGTCCCTCATCCCTGGGTCCCATCCTATCTTTCTTTGCCTTTGGCCTCCCTCTTTATCAGTTTTTCATTCTTGTAGTCTGTCTCCCTCCTTCTCTCAGATACCGAGCCCTCCCGAGCCCTGACACTTAACAAGGAAATAGACGGGAAGGAGAGCAAGGCGTCACAGAGTCATTATCTCGATGTAAAATCAAGAAGCAGAACAGATGCAAAGGTTGCACAACTGTCTGACTGGTTGAGTGTGGTTTACCGCAGTAATGTCTGTATGGATCTGTGTACAGTACTACAATATTATCTAGTTAACAATACACAAGTTCCCTGAAGGTTTCTGCTACTTGTTTGTTTTACTAAATGTGTTTCTATTACTTGTTTGTTTGCTTGCATCTGTGCACACATACATGTGTTGATAAAATGACATACATTATTTCAGACTTTTCTTTAATGAATACCTTTTTTCTTTAGTGAAAGACTGAATACTTTCAACTCATCAGGCTTCTAAAAATATTTGAAATAAAGAAAACTGAGCAGGAAAAATCCATCTTTGGTTGGACTGGTTTTATATGTCATAAGAAAAAAAGATTATGAACCATTTGCTTATTTTTGTCTTCCAGGCCTATTTGACAGTTTGTTGTTGCAGGGTGTGTGATACCGGGCTGAGTGAGCTCCTTTAAAACAACTATGACACTGGGTGAGCAGGCGAAAGGGAGAAATGCTTTCTTGTTGCCTCCTCAATGTCAGCAGAAACCAAGCAAGATTGTATTCACTTTTGTGCTATAGTGGGCGAACGGGATTTAACGAGCTACACGGAATCGCAGTAAATCGGGTGTAAACATGACGCAATGCACATCAAGTGAAAAAGTCACAGAGGCCAATGAGCAGGACAGATGATGCTAGCAAATGCACTCACCAATGGATGAGGTCAAGTCACTCTGAATTAAATCTGTGTGAGAAGTACGAAAAATTCTTAACTGAAATAAAAAAGATACATTTTTCTATAAACTGCGGTTATATCATAAATTATCCATACAGCATTATACAAACCATTATATGTGTCAATTACTAAGTGGAAGGAAAGCGATATGACCCTCGAAGCAGAAATGCAGGCGACATACTGGGAACATAATACCAATGCTAATTATGCCGTCACAATATGCACTTCGTTCTCTCAAGTTCTAATTTTGTCTTTTGCTTAGTGGTTGTCATCTCATGTTTCATTGATGACTAACTTAAGACGCACCTCATTATATTGTGTTTGTGTGTCTTAAACAAATGATAGCTTTCTCTCCGATTGTGACTTTGATGTGCAGAGTTTTTTTGACTATCACACTGGGCACGTGGACTTTACTGAATTAATGAGTGTTTGACTCTTGAGCTTGTTTGTCTTTTGTCGCCGGCACAATTACTGGTATTACGTGTGGCTGACCATATATTGACTGTATAAAATGTATACTAGAAGTAATTGTATACATGTGATATCGCTCTAGAGCTCCGTGCAATCTCTTCAAAGTTTGAAGAGCTTCAAAGTTTGAAGAGCTGCATTTTTAATACATCATTAAACACCTTTTTTGTTTCAAATCAACGACATGCTGTGACCTGGGTTTGCAGCTACTGGATTGTTGCCTTACCACTCCTGCTGACTCAATGAATATTAAAGAACTGTGTCATCTCCATACATATGGATTTAGCACTTGGTATCCTGGAAAGTCATTTTATTTTTGTAGATTCGGAACTACAAAGGCCCAAGTACACGTCCCTGTAGTACACCATAAATACTAGTCTAGGTTGGACAGGCCAATTTTCAAGCAAAAAGGTTGAGTACTTCTTTGTAGACAGGATTGAAATAATAAATGCCATTTATGTATGTTTGGTAGGAAAATTCCTTCAATAACCTGGGTCAAACCTTTTATTAGGTTTCCTTTGCAAATGAGTAGTATATAAACGTGATCTCTACGAGACAAGGTTGCATCGGTGGTCCTTTACACCATTGGACCTTCATTTTAATCAGTTTATTCATGTGATTTTAAACTAAAAGCACCTTCTGGCATAAATCACAATACTTTTATTGAGGAAGCCGATATTTGATCCGCAAGCTCAACTGCACAGGTGGAAAGGTAGTTAATTAACCCAGCTGCCATGTCAAACTGTTTATTACAGAACCACTCACTTCCTCCAGGCAGTAAATATTAATTTTTTCCCTTACCAATGCTGTGATTGTGTTTTCTTATAATATCAGCGCATCCCACTCATGTGCTTTGTTTGTTTAAATGACAATTCTTCATGGAGTACGTCCTTGCTCATGACAGCTCAAATGATTTCTGTCATCCGGGGAAATTAGTTTCTTCTCTCGTTTGTTTTCTTCTGCACGAGGGGCACAGACAATCGTGCTATCCATAACATTAAGCACGGAAATAGGTTCACGCTGTGTTTACATCATGACATTTTAAGGTTCAGTTCACCCGATAGAAGCTGCGTTATGTACTTAGCTTTTGTAATGTCAGTTTCTGAGATTTCTGCCACCATCCCACAACAAGGGAGGTAGGTGAAAATCTGTTTGCAGTGCTCAAATTGAAAAATTCAGCAGTAACATGCAGAAGAGAAAAAAGACCAAAATAAATCCAGATAGAAACTGCTGACAGTTTTTATGGATGTGTCTTACTCCCTCACATGTGAGCGTATCTTTTTGTCTGAGCTGTTACTGTGTGTCATGCAGACACCGAGCCAGTTAATAGCACCAGGAAGAGTCGGCAGGCCCCCAGTGTGTAATCTGCTCCCGAAAGCCTTCAACCACTTCCACTCGACTGGAAGAGAGCATGCCTTGGGAGGGCAGACACTCATCTTGTGTGTGCAAAGGGGGTGGGGACGTGAAGTGGGGGTGGATGTGTGGTTAGTAGGGCAAGTTTAGTGCAGCTCACACCCTGAACTGACTGATTGAGAGAGACAGAGCAACACTCGGCTTGATGAATGGAGGCCTGGGTGCATTTCATGCCCTGTGAAAAGCTCCTTTTCAACAGGAAGAAAAGAAAACATTTTTTAAATTCCAGTGGAGATGGATACACATGGATGCTGTAAGGAGATTAAATGAAAGCGGAGGCACTGCATGTGAAAATATACTGTACATACAGTAGAGTATCTGTGTGCCATTCATCATCGCCTGTTATATCATCGTTCAGTGTGACATATTAGGATGTGTGGGAGTTCTTTTTATGCCATAATTGTGTCATACCACCGTTCTATTTTCAACTCCAAACTAAAATAATTATAATATGTTTTCCTATCTAGAGAACATTGTTATATATTATTAATAACAATTATCATCTTTTTTTTCTTATGTTATGTTTGGTTATGTTTTAATATACCATGTGCTTTTTTTTTTCTTTCTTGTTTTCCATCCCTTATGAAAGGTAAAATCAATAAAATATTAATCTGAAAAAAGAGGGCTAAAAATACAAAGTTTATTAATTAATGAGGTGCCATACAGGAGTTCGGATATACAGTTCATTGTGTCTGTTACCGAATGTAATTCATGCCTGAAGCCATTTAAAGCAGGTCGAGTGTTAAACTGGAATAACAATCTTCAGGAAGTTATATTGTTGATAACTTCAAATGGCTTCGCTCCCGTCTCTCCACAGCCAGCGCTCAGATTCAATTTGTAGAGCAAACCTATTGACACGGCAACACTCAGAGCAAGTTCAACCTACCGCTGGCAACGCTGAAAGGCAAATGAAATACAACAGGGCTCGCAGGGCAGTGTTTGTACAAGGACATTATCCAATACTTTGGATTCTGCAATTTACCGTCAGAGGAGAAGCAACTCCTGCCTCCAGCTCCCTCTGTCTACACCAACTCATACTAATTCATCTCTTTCTTTTTCTCAGAATATCATATCTGGTGTCCATGTTTGGCATAAAAGATGAATGTCAAGCACGGCATGGCTTATTTTGCACTTTCAGCCTCTTAAGTGCAGTTAGTCTTTTATTCCTACATTAAAGGAAATGCATCAAGGAGTAACTGGAAGAAAATATAAGTTTGGTCCTTTCTTAGGTAAGACAATGTAGAAGGAATAATCTAGTGTTTGAGTTGGAGAAGTGAGCACTGTGCATGTTCAGTTCCATGTTTTAACATCTGGACAAATGGATACTACAGCAGCTGCTGTGTGACTAAATGTGACTAAAAGTAAATGAATGTTTCCATGTCGTCTCCCAGTTAGTTTTTGATTTACTTGGTCAGCTAATTTCCCAAAACACTCCTTCTCTCATCATACATCCTGCTCCAGCCAGCCTCGTCACTTTCGGAAAATCACACATAAGAAACACAGATTGCCTCTTCTTTGTAAACAAAAATATAGCTCCAGCCTGTGTAAATAGCTCAGTTTTACAGCCATGCCAGGATATTAGACTCACGTTGTGAGCAGCCAGCGAGACTGCTTGGCCAGCCCCAAGCAGGCCAGCAGGCAGATGATCAGGTCCAGGATGAGGATCAGCAGGTAGGTGAGCCACCTGCAGAGACAGACAGAGAGAGAACATTACACTGCTGCTGGTGAATGCCTGTTATGGCAAAGTAAAATACATTTAGTGAAAGGGCATGCAACTTAGGTCTTATTGGTGTAATTATTGCCATGATTCCTATCAGTAGTTTAAACTTGTTTCTACTTCAATCTATTTTTATTTGTAAATAAATGTGATACTTGAAACATTTCTTATTAAAAGATGTTATGGATGAAGATGGAATTGTTTCTAGTTTGGGCAGCATAAACTGTTTTCCTGCATCGTGTCTGGTAAAAAATGGTTTAGTGTATTAATACAAAAAGCAACATTTTTGTACAAAACATGTAGTGTCTTTGCCATTATGATATTGCTGATAAAAGCAAGTGATGAATAGGAACCTGCTCTTAACATCAAGCCAGGAGACCTCCGTGCATGGCAACAACATTTGATTCTTTAAATTCTTTAAAGTTCTTTAAATAAACCACAGAAATACTCTTACACTATGTATTCACTCAAACACTAATTTCAACTCCTGATTCATGAACTGTGGTTGTGACGTGTTGAATCATCTGCTTGAATCAAAAGTACTTTTTTGTGAAGAATGTGTACACAAATGGCTTAAGATGACTTCTTACATGGTACACCATGTTAAATAAAAGTTGTGATGTGGATTAACTTCCATTAAAGAAAACAGTTTCTGTTCTATTTCTTAACCAGTAATATTTCACTATCAGCCATATCGAAAGCATCTGTAAAATCAAGCATCATAGCGACCGTTTGTTAGACCTCTCCTCCAATCGTAGCTTAGAAACTGTAACTATGCACTGCTCAGATGTCAGAAATGGAATAAAAAGTGTATATGTAAGCTGCAAACGTTAGCATGCCCTGCTAACTAGCTTAATACATATCGTAGGCTACGATAGAAACCTAGTTTTCCATCAAGCCAAGGAGCATATTTTAAGCTTAAGCTAACGATTATTTACTAAAAGTCCTGATATTAGGCCAATGTTAGCAGCTCTGACATGTTCTGTTTCTGGTTTAGAGGAGTTGTTACTCCAGTAACATCAGCAACAACTTGTTACCCAAGACAGCCTTATTTTTCTCATCCTCAAATCCTTTGTTTGTTTTCCAACATTTTGTTGGAAAATAGGAAGAATAAAGCATAAAGCTAACCTCTGTGTTGCTTCTCCAAGTATGTTCTTCTATACAAAGCATCTAAAAAGGGTTATTTTAAAACGAAATAGCATTTAAATGACTATTGTATGATTAATACTGTGCTATTATGCCATACAAATGACTAGTTAACTTGCAATACAAGCACAAAGCTGCTTCTTAATGGATTATCAACTGCTGAGGATGCTGACTTTTTGTCTGTCACTTGTAGCTTTAGACTCAGTCTTAGCACATGTGTCTATACATTGTACATATGTAAGACCCCCTTTATCATGGTTCATTGTTATAAAAGGAGTCAGCTGGCAACATTGAAAGAGCAGCCAGAAACAATGTTTTCAACCAACTCATGGACCTGCGTTAGCTTAATTAGCTGATAAAATATGCTAGCGATAGTTGACGGCAAAATCCATAGTCTCCTGCTAGTCATTAATAAGCTTTTGTCTACATTTGTCTGAAATCAAGGACCAAAAATGTATTAAGAATTTCAATTGAACGATGGAGGAAAATAAGTAAAACTCAAGTTATGTGTTAATGCTTGAGGGTATGGTCCTGTCCAGTATTGCCCTCCTCAATCAACCCATCTGTTATGTGAGCGGTGGTCAGTCTGTGACCGGATACACAGAAAGCCTGTCCAGATGGTGAATAATGGAAGAACTCAAAACCTGAATGTCTTAGGCAACAAACAAACGGAGGAGGGGCAGCTATATCACCTTTTCACTATGATTTATCAATACATACATTAATTGAAGTGACATTGTTTTTTTCTCATATCGTCTCTATCAGTGTGCATCTTACTTTCTTTTTCCATGGTACCTCCTGCCCGCATCATTCTCACTTTAAACACTCTTTTCTTTTTAATTATTTATTTTATTTCCCGCCCATCTGTGTCTCCATCACTCTACCTCAGCATCGTTCCCGCATCTCCCTTGTCCCGCATGCACTCATCTATCTTTCTTTTTTCCTCCTCTTTTTCACTCTCTTTAATCCCCCTCCCCTCCGTCTGTTTCCCTTTCAGCCTCTCTTCTCTCCCTCGTCCTTCTTTCCCTCGACACCGACTCCTTGATTTTTCTTCCTCGTTTCATCTTTTCCCCATTTGGCAGGGTACAGCACGAGAAGCAAGAACATCAATATGCACGTGGAGGCTCTCGGGTGACACTGCCACCGTGTTTGTCTGTGTCATCTTAATCCAATTAAAGTCAAACTGTGTGCAGCACAGAGGCTAGTAGGGACGGGGGGGTTACATTTATGTATAATAGAAAAGTACGTCTTCAAGAAATTGTGTAATAGCAAGAAGCAGCTCCAAATATACTTCAGTTTGAAAGATTGATAAGGATAACAGCAATGGCATTTTATTCAACCTTCCTCACAGAGAGGTCAGAGGTCACCGTCATCTACCAATAGTAGTTTTATGGGTGCCGGCTGACCCATGGCACACACTCACCAAGGGACCCCATTAAGAAGCCCATTAAATCCCACCCTACTTTCCTTTTTTTATACAATAAATGATATTTTACAGGGTTTTTCTTTTATTTGATTTGAAACACTTGCTACTGTTTTCTGTAAAGCAGAAAATGTAAAAAATATGTTTTTTAAACACAGAATGAAAACATTTGAAAGCATTTCTGCAATCAATTTAGTTTGATATGAAAGAGTGAGTTATATAAATTGTAGATTACATTTGATGTGGTTTTGTATCCTGTTTTTAATTTGTGGAAGCAGGATTTTTTTCAGGGATAGTTGGTTCAACAGTGCTACATGCTACAAGGCTAAGCTAATCAGTGTTTCCCCTAGGTTTACTGGTTTGGAGGGGTGCTCACCGTGTGACAGGAGGGGGGGGATTGCGTGCGCGCGCGTGGCGCGGGGAGATTGTGTGCACGTGCGTGGCGCGGTTTCTATTTAGTTCTCCCCTCTCCTTTCTTCCGCTCTGTAGGTGTTTGCGCACGTGTAGGTGTGTGTGTGTGTGTGTGAGCTGCGAAGCCCCGCCCTTCGCGTAACGGAGCGAAGGAGAGAATGTGAATGCGCAAAGTAGACAGTACAAACAGAAACGTGCACATAAATTAGATCAATATCATAAGCGTTTAGTGTATTTAATAAAAGAGCACCTGTTAATGTGAAAAGTGAGTTGTGAATAAAAAAGATTTTTTTTTTTTTTTTTATTCGACAAAAGAAAAAGAAAAACACCTTGGATTTCAGGCTGGGCTCCGTTGGCAGGGCGTAGGGGAAACACTGCTAGTGCAAAAAAACTGACGTGTTAAGGCAGAGAAGTTTTATTTTTTTTGCCAATCTTCTTGGGAGTCAGGTTTGCCGGTATGAAACATGTATATAAAAACGTGCAAGAGAATCAAAAACCTGAATAGAAAGCGCTTCCCTTAAAGTACCTGAGCACTGCAAAGCTGGAGTGTAAAAGATATACTGATGTTGACAACGTCAAAAACTGAGAGACAATAGATAGAATAAGGAATGAATAAGAATAGAAAGAGTCTTTTTTTGTTTGTCAGTAAAGTAACAAGTGAGTTTGAAGAGTAAAAAATATATTTCAAGATGAGTACACTGAAGATAGACAGCCAAGTCTGAAACAACAACACTTTCAATTCAAAACATGCAAACAATGACACACGCACACACACACACACACACACACACACACACACACACACACACACACACACACACACACACACACACACACACACACACACACACACGCACACATTTGTTGGAGCATGAGGCAGTGATAATGAGTCCATTAACAGCTTACAGTGTCTGGCTGTCTGCCCTTGGTTTGCTTACTCTATCAGTGCGGAGTTATGTGGGGTATTGAATTATCGGCAGAAGAGAGGAGTCCCATTGCAGATCAATACAAACACACCAGCCTGTCTTTTACTGCAGACTCTCCAGAAATACCATTAAGCCTACACTAGGACTAAAAAGGACTCAAAGATAATAAGAGTGTGAGTTTAACGCTAATGAGACGAGACCTGGGATAATAGTTCCCTTACTTACTGTAGTTGTTAAGACTGTTTCTATCATTAGGGTCTGTAATGTAAGTGTCAATGCAATGATTGCTAATCATTTCAATGGATTCTTTTCATTTCAAGTGCCCCACAGAAACATGTCTGCAAGGGACTTCACTTTCACGTACATGAATGCACATGCAACCACCTTATTTCATCCCATCTACTAAATATCAAGAGATATATATATAAGTATAAGTATGTAACCACCCACACATACATTATCTATTTAACTGCATGTTCGACAGACAAGTTGCTAAGTGACTGCAACCATAAAAGAGAAATTATATTATAAGCTGAAGTGTATCTTGCATCCCTAAGAAGCTAATATGTCTATATTTTACGTTAATTTGAAGTATTTATCTACGATTATAAAAATCTGATAGGTCATTTCCGGTTGATCAGCATCTTCCCTCGTGCTTAGACGTCTTCTCCCAAAGAAATGAGTCTATGAAGATGCAACTTGTTCCCAAGATATAAATAACCATATTTATAAAACAGTTCTCTACTGATTTGCATGGAAGAGGATTGGGGCCATATGAGAACATTCTGACTTTATTCTCATAATTCTGACTTTAAACTCAGAACTCAAATACATTTTTTCACATGTGGCCCTAATCCTCTTCCATAGATTTGCATTTAGAAAAGCATGTGCAGAATTTTGACTCCCACTAAATGTTGGATGCACCATACACTTGAAATTCTTCTTGGCAGCAGGAAACAACATTTTAAGTGTTGATGAAAATCAACTTCCTGAGTATTTTCTTCTTATCTCTGGATTAAAAAAATGTTTGGCAGTTCCTACCTGTAGTACTCTATGCTTGCAGTTTGATCAGCGATGGATGCGAGGTCCACTTTAGCCTCCTCCCAGTCAGGCAGGCCCAGCAGCTGTTTAATCACGTTGTCAGCCATCTGCTGCATGAACTGCAGGGTCTGCACGTAGTCGCCCCGCGTGGCAAAGATCTCGTCCAGCCTGGCAAGGTGCTGGTGCAGGCCGCTCTTCATGCTGCCCATGGTGCCAGTCACCTGGAGGGCAGAAGAGGAGAGAAGCGGTTGGGGGGAGATGAATAGTACAACAGCACTGCCGCTGGGGGTGGAATATTAGGCATACTAATGCCTTGCTTAGTAATTGAGGATTGAGCACCATTCTGGTAACAGTAAGCCACACATTTTGTAAAACTATCAGCAGAATAACATGCAAGTTTGATAATAATGTGTTGACAGACTTCCCTTAGTGTCGTGCACAGCACAGAATGCAGCTCATGTGTGGGTGCCTTTGGTCAACTTTTCTGCCTCAGAAAGTTTCCCAGAAGAAATATAAAGTGACCAAAGGTGAGATAAACCCGAACATGAGGTTGCAGAGAGACTAGGAGGGGGGGGGGGGGCTCTGAAGCTGGAGTACTAAATGTGGGTGTTGGTGAAGAGGTCCCCTTTGAGCAAACAGTTGGAAAACAGCCAGAACTAGAGCCCAGAGGTGAAATAGTAGGTTTGCTGACTGGAGATTTGTATTCCATGACTGCTGTTGTTTTTCAGACGTTTTGTCCAAATGGATACCTCCATTTTAGCTGTATAGCTGTTTTAATTCATTTAATCATATAGCAACGAATCTATTTCCCAGGGCGGGTAATACAGACTGACTCATTCATTTTTACACATCAGACTTTTACCTTGTCGGCCAAATACAGTAAGACCAGATTATCTTTGTGGTATGAACATCTTCTGTACAGGCTCTGCCCATTTCTTTGGGTTTAATCACTCTGTACTTTGCTTGACGGAAAGGTTTACAGGGAGATGGCGTTTAAAGAGACATCCCGCTATTTGATCATTAAAAAGGGTAATAAATGCTTCCATTGAGCTCTGGGTATTTGGCATTCACAGGAGAGAACACTCATATTGTTACCGTGTTTGTCAGGCACGGGATTTTCTGGAGCTGAGGCGAGGGGAGGTTGGGTGGAAGTAATTAGTTGGGTTTGCATTCAACAGTCGACCCGCAATGGATGGCTGCAAATAAGACTGAGAGTCTGCAGCCACGCTAGCGGCTCTGTGAGGCTGCTCTTATTAGGCACTGTTGAGCTTTGAGCTAAATGCTAACATCAGCATGCTAACATTCTCACAATGATAATGCTAACATGTGGATTTTTAGCAAGAAATATTTACTAGGTTCACCATCTTAGTTCAGTCTGTTAGCATGCTAACGTTGTTAATAAGCACTTAACACAAAGTACAGTTGAGGTTCATGGGAATGTTTTAGTTTTGCAGTATTTAGTCAGAAACAATTGGACAAATTGAAAAATCCTCCTGATGAAAGCTTTAGTTTAAAGTTATTATAATGTATCCTCTTGGGACCTTAAATATCTGGAGCAAACAGTGTTCAGGATATTTCAGAAAAGTCAGGGGAAGTCAATAGGCTTATCCTCTGGAGACCATGAACATGTGCACTAGTGGTTTTGATAGTCGACTAGTTGACAGGTTGCATCGTTGTAGACGAATCCTTCATCTCTGGTTTTAGCACAGTGCAATAATAAAGTATTGGCAATGCAGCTTTTGAGATGGCCTTCTAACGACCAAAGGTGGGTATTATTTGGTTGTTTCGTAATATAGATTTGTTTGAACAATAATGTTCTATGTTTCCATGTTAATAAACATAATTTAAGTTATTTAAAGAAGGAAAAACTCCTGCTATCCCTGAAAAAATGCAGTCCCGTTGTTACTGGAGTTAGACAAGCCTGCTGGGGGTTTAGTACAATCAGATCACAGCGGATTTGTGAAAAGCCTCTCAGAGCCAATCAGGGACTCTGCTATTTCACGTACATAGTCAACCCTGTACTGTCTGTATTTGTGACCTTTTTGACGGCATTTTTATTTGGTGAAGAACAAAGGGACACATGTCCCTCGATTAATCGACTTTTGACTGCTTTTTGGAAATACTCGATGACTACTGAAATGCAGCAGTCGTGAATACCCCAGTGTGCACCAAATTTTAACGGAAATCCATCAAGTTGTTGTAGATTTCAGTCTCGGACAAAGTGGTGCACCAACGGACGGACCAGAGAACTGTGAGCACGGCTAAAAATATCCATCCACTATCCATCAATCCATTAGCTATACCCGCTCATCCCTGGGAACCAACAGTGATACCCATAGGACAATATATATGTGCTCTGTAGTTTGTTATTCTCTGATCACTCATTGATACCACTTCCTCCTCAGTCTTAGCAGATGATGAAATGAAGGAATGTATCTGATCCTTGCCTCCTGTGTGAGAATCTTATCTAAAACGCCCCGGGAGACAGCCGATCTAGCTAATCTCTCCTTCGTCTAGGTCTGATCCTCACCATGTAAGTGATCCGCACCGATCAAGAAGATATGATTCCCAGTCCCAGTCTTCTCAGTCTTTATCTCAGTCTGATGTTTTGAGGGCATTCTCTTCCTCACATCTTTCACAATATACAATTTGCAGCTGTGGGTTTGGAGCAAAGCTGTTTTACTGTGGGATATTTATTTCTACACGTCGGAGTGTAAACAACAAACAAAAACAAAAGAAATGAAATCACATAAATAACAGAATGGTGACAAATGGCGATTGGCCTTGAGGGCAGTACAAAATGGCAAAGAGCTGTCAAATATCAAATGCAGAATGTAGCTTGAGGAAAGGGAAAAAAATATAGATCAACGGGCATTATGAAAAGAGTCTCGTTATATGAGCCTGTATAAGACCCTAAAGTGTGCCTCATTAGCTCTATGATCAAATGATACAATCTGATCTCAAATGATATAAGAAAGCCTGTTAATTATGAATTCACACAGGCTTAATACGTCATTTCAAAGCACTACATACTTGCATGGAAAACAATAGTTTTATTGTCTATTTATTCTCATCTGAGAGTTAATATAGCGAGACCAGGATTGAGAGTAGTTCTTTATTCTTCAGTCTTGCCCGCAACATTACAAAACTGCCTCTTAGGCTCTACAGAATATAAATCCCACTTCCTTCACTAGAATCGGATCTCTATCTTTAAGCCTGTTGTGGCTGGGACACGGCCTCAGAGGGAGCAATTCTTCAGAGATGACTCTGGGAGCACGAAACACAGAGAGGCTGTAAGAGTTTTTTCTTTTATTATTTAAGATGCAAACCTCCCAGAGTGTCCATTGCTAAGTTGAACCGGAAAATTGCCTGCCAAAGTTGGTTTTCATGTTGTTCTTTGAAAGAGTCACACTCTACAGACCGGTGCCAGACTAAGACTGAGCAAGCATCCAAGAATCCCTTCCACTATATTCTTTACTTGTCTCGTAATAGCCGGATAAATGAGGACCAATGAGCTTATTTGTTACCGGAAAACAAAGGTTAAGATAAAGAATTAAACCTTTTTTTTCCTTCTCCAACGTCTCGTCTCCGCTCAATAGTGGAGAGACTTTTCTTCAATTAAAATTGAATGTGGGAGCTAGAGCATGAAATGGAACATGCTTGTGAAGTGCCTCAGCAGCTCGGGCACCGCGAAGATAGAGACCTTCTTCACCGCCGGGTAGCGAAGCTCAGCAGCATCTCTTTAAAAATATATTCTTTCCTACCTTTTCTTCCTCTCAGATACGTGATGAACACAGAGCTTCTAAGAGGTTGCAATGTATTGGTTTGCATTAAATCTAGACCTTTGAGAAACCGATGGCCCACACAGCAAAGATTGCTAACCAAACTGAAGGAAGTGGGATAGTCACGCTAAAAAATGGTTTGCTGTAAGTACTGTGACACACAGCCATAGGAGAGCAGCGACTCTATGAAAGTCTGTTGAGTTCTGGGGAGAGCGAGAGTTCACACGGAGGTGAAAGTGGTTTGGCTACAGAGATGACCTCTGGCCCGGCGTCAGCACTTTCCCCCTTCAGCTTTACGTGAGAGTGAGGAAATCAGCAAAAGCGCCCCATTAGTCATATCTCAGCTGCATCACACTCGCCAGGCAGCACACATATTAAAACACACGTCCAGATGTCACAGTGGTCTTTACATTTGAACACAGGGATGGCAGCTGTTAATGAGAACTTGCTATTTCTTAAATAACTGAGAAAAGATTGTGTCTCTTCTACTGGAATGTAATAAATGTCACCTAAACTCCAACACATTGTAGGCCATAGGAGAGTTGATGATGCCCTGGCCTGCTCTCTGTATTATAGCTGAAGTCACTGAGGAGTTAAATCCATTGATGTATTAAGTTTCTGTCACTTATCCAGGTCTGGTTTGTGGTGGCAGAAGTATCAAGAACAATACATCCAGCTAGTGTGGTGGTGACATCAACAGGAGAAACTGTATCTATACCGTAAGTAACTAAAGCTGGACTCCAGTTAACCTCTTGCAGTGACCCTGAATCTGGCTTTACTGCACTGATCTGTCTGTTGATGTCACACTCTAGTTTACCATCCATAGTGAACAATACACCGAGACTCCAAGATACATGGACTCCTTTGAGGAGCATAATTTCTCACAAATGATCTTTTCTGGACAAAACGCAGGGTCACTGCAAACATCCATGTACAATACATACACAAAGACATTCACAGCATGAGGCTCAGGGGTTAGCACTGTCGCCTCACAGCAAGAAGGTCTGAACTCACATTTGTGTGCAGGTTTCCTCCGACACAGAAGTGAAGCAGGTTCAATATCAGGATCGCAATAAAAACTGATCGTGCTGAAGTTGATCGTGCTGAAGTTCTACTTTGAGATAATCGTAAATATAATAAAGGAATTATAATGTAATAACACTCACACAGTGCTGCTTTTAAAAAAAGAAAGATACTTTATTTATGCAGGAGAACCTTATGATTTAGGATTACCATGTGTGATGGAATAAAAACATCTTTGTTTCTTAACTAAATGTAAGGTAAAGCGAGTACTGTATGTTTGAGGGCGAATCACAATTACTTTGGTAAGGATAATCGTGACATGAAGTATTCTTATCATCCTATTCCTACTGGGAACATTTACCAAACAACTTTAAATAGATTTCAATCTCTCCCCAATAGACATACATAATTCAGTTCAATTTTTCAATTGATAATTGTTCATTCACATTATAAATACCTTGTTATTTTTAAAGAAATCGTATTATGAGAATGCTGTGGAAATATGCATGTTTGTAATTATGTAGTGGGCCACCTTCCAAACCAAGCATGAGCTCTGGCCAAATGCTCAGTGACTGACCCAGACACCGACCCAGTCCGCTGAGTGACTGCTGACTGCCAAAACCTCTCACAACACCCATCTCCAAACAATAGAGTTATTATTAGCATGTCTAAACTTCAAATGTCACATCATTCCCATTACAGCATCGATAAAGCATCCCGGTTGGCCACTATCCAGATTTAACAGCCCTATTGATGGTCTTTTGCATCTCCATTTGAACGTAATATCTCCAAATTGCACCTCTCTCAGAATGCAAATGTTTTGTTTAATTGACATTGTCACTAGCTGTTCATAAACACATCATATGCATATATTCCAGACCGTAACTAATCAAGCCCTCAACAGTAGCCAAGAAAAAAGCTTCTAATGATAATGAGGCTAACTTCCTTCCTTTCCTCTCTTAAATACTGAGTCTTTACAAGCGAACTCACTTCTAAACTCTCTTGGATTTGGGCTTAAAAGGCATTTGTGTGGGCCGAAGGGCAGTGAGGCCTTCATTGTCAATGATTTCAATACAGATTTCAATCCTGACTCTGCCAATCAGACAGGCTATTATTGCTCCTTGTTCTTCCCCATCAAACGGCTTTGTCTTCTGGGCTCATGGTTGATTAGTTGGGGGGAGACTGGGAACGGTGTCCGGCACACTGGGCTCTTTGTCCTTCTCAAGAACTAGACTCTTTAACAGTCTATAGCTGCGTGCAATGAACTCACTCATATACACACACACACACACACACACACACACACACACACACACACACACACACACACACACACACACACACACACACACACACAAGCGGCTAAAATAAAGTCCACCATGTCCAATTATGTGTTTGCACGAGTTCACACATCCCAGGGGGAAACCCTGACAAGTTTTCAGATGAGCTATATGGTAATGATTTCTTTCTGCTAATATAACTTTGAGAAATGAACGTGGCCAAGTGCTTTACAAGAATAACAGGAGACAATCCGCGAACAATTCATACAATCTTGACATGACAAAGTGACGTGTGTATCCCTCTACGTTAAGGTAAAACAAGCTTGAAACAAAAACATGTTTATGGGTTATGTTAGCTGGTTAATACATGCCTCATGAGAACTAATCCCAACTGACAATCTACAGTAGCTCTACTGATCTTCTTCCAACATCAGTAAATCACTGAGTTCTTCCATGTTTAAATTATGTATAAAGCGCATTAATCAGAGCCAGACAGCTATGAACTTCTCTCCATTAATATCTGAGATTGTGTTCCCTCATCATCAGTGCAAGAAATCCCAACGTAGTGCTGTGGGCTATATACCCTCTGAGCCAAGTGTTTATTACTGAGGCCATGTTGAGTGGCTCACATACCACTACATGAATCTCCATTAACGCAGATGGACACCTAATCCCTACTCTTCAACAGCAAGTCACCAAAAGACTTTTCCCGCGCTGATGCCGTCACAGGACCACAGCTGGTCACACACTGATGAGGCGACAACACACAGCTGATGCTTACCAACAGTACATCAGAAAAACAGAGACTTTTGTGGTTTGCTTCAAATCAAGTTTATAAGTCTTTTAAATGCCTTGTCATTGGTTTTAAATCTGTGAAACAGCGAGCTACATTTGGGCGTCTGTGTGATGGGGAGAGAGGCCGATAAAAATAGAAAAGGATCATGCACACAAACTGAGTTAAAGCGAGCACAAGAAAGACACTGCTTTGTTCCTGCTGAGGCCACAGCGGCTGGGAGAAGGTGGAGCAGGGCGGGTGAGTGTGTGTGTGTGAGTAGTCTATCTGGGAGCAAAGGCTGTCAATTTGTGTGTAGCGGTAAAAAGCCATAAAAAGACTATAAAAACATTTAAAGGCAAACTAAATCGAGTCCTCTGGGCTTTCCTCCTGTGTGTGTAAATACATCACAACCAGCATTTCCGAAGCCTTCACAAAGAGCTGTTTATTTCCAGCTAGATGCGTCTCTCATCTATAAACTGTATGTCTTATGAAAAAGCACAAACTAAACTAAATGTTTCCAGTTTGTTTTTACAACCTAAAATCATGAGGCCATTTCTTTTCACACAAGAACATTATGAAGTACGAGCATGTTATGTGTAGCAGACATTCATCATGTGACACTAATGTTTTACCTACCAGACTGTCCACACCGCCCAGGGTGTGATTGGCGTTGTACAGGGAGTAGGTCAACTGGTACACGCCGTCATTGGTCTCACTGTTGCCGTAGAAACCCACACCCACTGCAATGCTGCAAAGAGAAGAGGCATGAAGGGACAGGTGAGCCTTTGATAAATGACTGACAGGAGCACAGGAGTACAACATTATCACGGCTTGCCTTGTAGCTCCTGTATGTCAGAGGTGATGGCCTTTTCAGTCACTGAGATTGATCAGCTTTAAAGTCAGTTATTAAAGCCTTTGCTGAATTCAAACATGAATGCAACCTAAAAACAAGGATTTTCTTCCTGTTCTAAAACACTGTGTCATCCTTCGGTAGAGATATACTACTGTGGCACAGCAGGAAACAGAACCTAATATTGCATGCCTTCTTTTACACTCTGCATTATCATAAAGCAGAATTTTCAATGTCTCCATCAACCCTGACTTTTGCATAAACTTGAATAAAAATGAAAGGAAGAGAAAGGAAAGGTAATGAGACACTTTGGGACAATCCTTGAAAGGAGATGGAAATGTTGTCTGTTCAATAGTTAGTTGTCAAGATGAACACAGTCATCCAGAATGAATGACAGTGGATTGGATAACATTAGATTCACTCAGAGTGTGTCCTTCTTCTGTGAAATGTTCCTCTACATAGTTTTAAGAAATACACAAAGATAGGCGACTGAAACCGAATTCTGCATGCATCAAACCGTACCGAATGGTTTACTACAGAAGGCAACACAAATATACTGTATCTGTAAAGCACTGGAGCTGTTTGGGATTCTGTGTTCATTTATGTAAACAAAACACTCTTTGAGCCAGAAATGATACAATACAAGGTTTTGGAACATGTGTGCATAATTTCAAAACCGGTTTTGCATACTCAGTCATCCAAGGATTGTATTTGTTCAGCTGGAGCATCAGCACAAACAAAATAACCACCGACATAAACGCACACTCTTAAGTAGTCTCTTCGAGCTTCAGTTGTCCCTAAATCACTGTGGCATTGTTCTTCTGCTACATAATGGGATTTGAAGGAAACTACAGAATCAGACATAGATGCACAATGTCTCACAACATGCTTTTAAAAACATTCTTGCAAAGACAATGATGTCCATGTTACTTTAGGGACGACTGAGTGTAGTAAGATGCCAGGGTTTCCCACGGTGACTTACAGTAGAGGCTGCCTCACCTGAAATAATGACCACCTATGCTAACTTCAGATAAAATGATTACCCCTTTATGGAAGCTTCAGGGAAAATGAATCCCTAAATGACACTGATAAAAGGCCATAAAGTTACTGTAATGACCAAGACTTTTGGTCAGACCATCACACAGTCACACGTCACACTAAATCGATCGTAAAATGAGACGCAGTCCAGATCGGAAATGACATGGCTTAGCACCTCACAAGTTTATTAAGTAGTGATCCAATTCAACAGCCCTGGAGTAAATACTTCTTTTATGAAGCATATAATGTTCCAAAGTGTTTATTCAGCTTAAAGGGATAGTTCGTATGAGGTACTTATTTGGAGAAACAGCATTAAAGCTAAGCAATGTACTGGAGCACCAAAACGTATATCTTCACCCCTTTACCTTGCTGTCAGACAGTCAGGGAACTGAAGCTGCCACCAGACTCTATTGATAAAAACAGTCATTTTACCTCGCAGGACACGGGAGTTGCTGGTCTAGCACTGCCTCCGTTGGTTAGCTTGTTTGTGTTATTGTGTGACTTTGGTGATTTCGAACTAACCAAAGTCAACTAGTCATACAACCCCACTTCAAACAATATGGACTATCCCTTTAACATGGGTGACACATTCAGGGAAAAACCCAATGTGAAGTGTTTTAGTAAAAGGTGTTTGGCTACCATGAGCCTCCAGGGCAGTTTGAATGCTCCTTGGCAGAGATTCTCAGAGTGAGAACACCATCAGGCCTTATTCGGTCTTTTGAGAGTGTCGTCTAACATGTTGCTCCAAAATCTCCCATAAGTATGTGGTAAAATCTGGTGACTGTGTCGTACAAAATATACATCAACTTTAAACCCTTGTGCTTTGAATTGTTTGTTTCCCCACTAATTTATTCAGGTGTTTCCCTTTAATGAATGGCCTGTCTCTAAGTGGTTATTTTGGAAGCTGTACTTTGTGAAGCTGATCAATTATACTGCGTTATATTTAAAGCTGTTTCTTGGATTACATTGGAGGTAGCTACCTCCTACACTGAAACCTCCGTTCTGACACATTACCTGATCATCAATGCCAGTTCATATCAAACAGGGAGCAACAGCGCTTATCTGGGATCCATTTCACTGCCGAGAGTTGAGCAGATGCGGCATATGGCTATTTGACTTGATAATTTATCAAAGATCAATGTTTTATGACGTCATTAATTCTACAGGGTTTTATGGTTGCCTCTTCACATATCTAACAAACCATAAAACATCAATACAGATTTCTCTGATCTCTTAATCGCTGCACCCACTTAAAGCTATTATAGCGTTATTTCCATCATGTATCAATCACTCTTAGCTAACTATCTCCGCTGTTTAAATCCATTACATGTAGCTAACTATTTCTGCTGCTATCAACCACCGCTCTCCCATCACACATTGTGCTCCAGATGAAGGCCGGGGTCAGGTCAGTACCAAAGGGATGCTAAGCTGGAGTCAGCCTAATTGAGAACTTGAGAGCGATCTCCTTAACCTTGTGGCTTCCCCTGACTCCTCCCTGATGCTCCGGATAAGTGGAGAGAGACTATAAATCCACGCTCAACAACGTTTCCTGCACAAACACGTCTGGAACTGCTGAAATCTGGCAGAGCTGTGCAGCAGTGTGGTGGTCGGTGCTGAGCGCAGGTGGAGCAGAACAACAGGGGCTATTTCCCTTCTTAGTACAACAAGGACAGAGCCTCATTAAATGACCCCCTGCAGGTAAACCACCCGCTCTGCAGGTTTTAAACATTACTCTCAGCGGGTGGGGGTGGGGGGGGGGGGGGGAGAGACAGCAACAGATACAGACAGACCAAAAGAGACAGACAGACACTGATACAAGCAGACAGTGTATCAGTGTATACTAAATGTACATGCAAGCAGGGAGACAGACAGTTTACAAAACATAATATGACACAAAAGCAGAAAGCAAGACAATGGGGCAAACAGAATAGGACAGAAAAAAGGGAAGATGTGCCTTGCTTCATGCACCCGCATTTAATAATAACCTATTTATGATGGCGCATACTCGTATATTATATTAGTTGGATGTTTCAGGAGTTTCTCTCCTTTCATGTGTGTGTGTGTGTGTGTGTTAACACAAAAAAGGTAGCCGGGAGTAATATGAACTTGTTTGAATGGTAGAAATGTGTTACGGGTAGAATCTAATTAATAAGAGAGTACAGAGAGGCACGTGCAGACAGAGAGAATTACTCGTTTTCTACCCCTTCCAGTTGCCTTAGTGCTGCTCCTTTAAATATCTACGGTCTGATTCAAAGAGAAAGGATATCAGACTAGGCATGTACTGAGCAAAAGTCCAAACTGTCATGTTGATAAATGACAAAGTGGATAAAAGATATTGAGGGTAATCCAGAAAAGGAAGCAAAAGCTTCAGCCTGCAGCAGAAAAACGCCCTCAGCCACTATGAATAGACATGTTTGAATATCTGAGATTTTGCCCCAAAATGGCAAAAATGACAAATACAGACAATTTATATTTTACTCAGCGCTCCTGAAGTCTCAGCAAAGATCACCAAAATAAATCTCCTTCATATTCAGAAGGCCTAGAATATGAAATACAAATAGCTTCTTTCTAAATTTTTCATGCACAGATTTTCCTCCAAAATAGTCAGATTTAAGGCCTAAGATGAAGTTACTAAAAATAAATGACCCCGAAAAAGAAAACGAGAGCTACTGCTGCTATTCTTTTATTGCTGATACTGTAGCCATGCTGTGAAAAGCTGATTGTGTGACAAAGCATTTCTGTATGGGATCCAATGAAGGACACCAATATCAAGTAAACAACAGCTCTCTTCCTTCCTTCCTTTCTTTCTCTCTCCCTCTTCTTGTGTCCTCCATTCTAATTTCCGCTTGGCAACAGACACCTATTGCAATAAACAAATACAAATAAATATTTCAAGTCTCCCGGAAAGAAGAACTGCTTCTAATGAGACAATTTGCATAACCGGTGGAGACACTGCTATAAAGACTGTGCAGTGTCTCGCTTTCTACTGCCTGTGTCAATTCAACTCCTTTGAAGTAGATTGGAGAATGCTGACAACGTTTTAACCCTCTTTTATTGGGAGGATTTAAAATGTTCATTATTTTCTGATTTGCATCCGACTGTCAACGAGACAAGAACTGATTGTAGGGTCTTTGAAAAACTTAACAGCAATGGTTTTTTTTCTCCAGAAATCATGACCCGGTTACTGAGGATAATCCACAGACCTTGTTGTGAGCGGTTTCACGTAGGAACTATTTTCTTTCTACCGAACTACACCCACCAAAGGCTCTCGTCCATGAGTAGATGCACGCTTCCTTCTGCGCGGTGATGCGGTCGACGGGTGTAGTTCAGCAGAGAGAAAATAGTTCCAACATAAAACTGCTTACAAGCTCTGAAGGGTTATTTTTGAGTAACCGGGTCATGACTTCTGGAAAGATACATTGTTGATTAGTTTTTTTTATTGGTTTGAGCTCCACAAACAAGGAGCCATTTAGTTCCATTATATTGGAGACATGGCCGATACCTGCAACACTTGGCAACTCACACCAAAACAGATTGATAAATAGCACTGCAGGTAAAGAGGAAACATTGTGGGGTCAACTGTCCCTTTAAAGACCTTCTAGAAAAAGGTTTTTTTCTAAACTGTTGTGCTTACGTATATTGTAAACATTGTACAGCCTGCTTTGGAAATACTGTATTTCATAATGTTGATGCCAATGAATCAAAATTGAATTTTAATTTGAACACAGCCTGACAACATTCAGTGCAGTACAGTAAGATACTAACTAGTCATACTATAAATGGTAAACTGTTTTCATCTGTTACAGTCCTCAGCATGAGCAGCTTGATCAGCTACAGTACAGGATAATTACACAGTTTATGTGCTCCACCATGGGCAGGGCTTCTACCGCAGCTGAGTGACATCTGCTCTGGTTTTTCCAATGTTAATTTGGATGGACATCACAGTGCATCAGATCCAGCAACTGTCAAACATAATTAGAGTGGAGGACGGCAAGACGTTAAGCAGAGGCAGAAGGTGTAGGGGAAGACGAAAAGGAAAGGAAGTAGAAGGGAAGACTTAGGGAAGAGAAGTGAGCATATCTGGACTCATGAGATAATAAAAAATTAAGCCTGTTTTCCTGTTTTCCCAAAGACCAATTTAAAATCCACTGGACAATCACTCCATATCTCCAGGAGACATAATCAAATTTGGAATCACGAAGGAGAGTAGATTTCCCACGGGATGTTTCCTCTTACTTCATTCATCCCACAATATGAAGTCTTACAATTTATCAAGCTGGGCCGCGTAAACTCTTTAAATCTACTCCAGATAAAAACATGTGAAAATATATGAATGACCACATTTTGAGATGTACGCACATGACATTTCTACTAGTGCTCAAGGTATTTTTCTAGTACCTAACATGACAGAGGTTCCTACTTGAAGTCAGTGAAGAGCAAAGACATGGATGTGATTTTCTTTAGAGGGTTGGGAATTCTTGCAGGTCGGTTTAAAATGCAATCCACCGCCCAGGCAATCAACTCATTTAAGGGTTTCTGACATGTTGAGCCAATCCGTCGGGTCGAACTGCAACAAGACTTGACAGATGTACTGTCTGAGAAGTTACTGTGCGTCATTATACACAAGTTCTCAAAGTCGTCGTCTTCTTTCTGTATTTCAAACTTTTCTCGTCTTGATTCTGCAACAAACATCTTAAATGTGAGGATTGTTGTTTTGAGTCATTCTACATTTGAAGAAACTGCACATGAATAATGAAATATACCGTAATGAAGACGGGCCGGGAACAGAAGCCATTTGCAACCCTTGAATAAATGTGTGCTAAGTGTTGTATGATTAGTGCTTCAGTGCTGTTTTTTGACGTACAGAATGCTCGTCATTGGCTTTTAGCGACCAGCATTTAGCTTTGAATTGAGGGTGATGAATATATACAGCATTCAATTTCTTCCTTTTTTTTTTCTTTTACACTTTGTATTCAGTAGATGTGGACAGTGGCACAAAGATATGACAAAGAACAAATCTTGTGGTACAGAACACGAGCTCAAGCCGGCAGTGCTGAGCTTTCGGGATTTCCATTTAACAATTAACCTTCTCTGGAAAGAGATGAATGTATGATAAGGCTCGAGGCCTAATTTAATATTTTCCAACTGGTTGCTAAACATGACTTGTCACATGGTTGAGAGAAGCATCCACTCCTCTGGAAACAAATTCAATTAGCTTGTTTGAGGGGAGAGCACGTGTCTGACTGACTCTCTATCTGGTGATGCTGACTCTCTTGCATGTGTTTCGGTACCTTTATAACAGAATCTTTGGCCTCAAAGTTTCTAAATAGTAAATGTAGAAATAACACAAACTGCTCCAGGTTGTCTGCGCACCAGCTAAAGGCTTTAATACTGATATCATTCATTTTTATCGCAGCTAAAACATAATGTCATTAATTTCACAAGTTTTCAGTTCACCAAAGACTTGATGAAATCTGGCAGCCTCCAGCCAAAACAAATCACATGTAGCTGCACACCGCTCCTCTTCGATTCAATCTGAGGGCAAACACTGGGTCAGATATCTCACGAATAAGAAAACATTCCACTTCTAGGTTAGGGTTGCAAACAGTTCTATAAGCTTCTCCATAGAGTCATTATTGCATTTGTCATGTCTTTTATTTTGCAGACTCGGTTGATGCATCCTTTCCGCAGGTTCAAAGCATCGAGGTGAAGAGATGTGTCTGCCTGTTGACTGCACAATCGCTCTATTGTCAGCAGAATATTCATAATACACCCACTTCGGGATGGCGTCGCCCGCGATGACGCTGCTTTGAGAGTCAGCATGCTAACGGTTTGTTAGATGCCGGTGTAAACTCACGCCTGGTGAATTACAAAGTGATACTATCCCTTGAAAAGCAGATGAAGCCATAGCTTCACACAGTATAGGGAGAAGTTTTGAAAATCACATGTCCAGACTGATGTTCAAAGAAAACACAAAAACTTCTATTCTTTTGTGCATTTTATGTCTGGTTTTCAAAGCACACATCTTACACAAATGTGGAAAGGGTTAGGGTTATCAGAGA